>NW_011495014.1:10177823-10237240 GCF_000754665.1 Bison bison bison
TCCCCTGACAGTTTAGCAAGTCATGTTCCTCTGAATGATAATCATCAGGAACATTCTGTCAGATTGGACATGCTGACATTTTGGGGGTGGAAAAAAAAGTGGAGGGGAAAAGACTTTTAGAACAATACCATAACCAGTACACCACCCCCTCACTGACTACTCAAATCCAAACCCTGGCGGTCCCCTGTCAGCAGAGCTGTCTGCCAACAGCCCTCATTACAAGAGCAAGGGAGAGTAGAGAGAACAGTACCATGCATCCTGCTTCAACTCCTTACAAGGAAAGTGGGTTCTATAAACATTTGGGGGAAAATGTCTCAAAGTTTCCAGGCAGCATTTAAACTTTCTCCCCCACAAACAGATTAAAAATACAATGCAACCAACTCAGTACAAATTCTAGAAAGCAGCAGAATAAATCAATTGCGTACGTGTGGCTATTTATCAAGATCCCTTTCAGGCCTGTATTGGGGCACAGGGAATAGGGGAGAGAATGAGATGACTTTTCACTCTCTGCCTCTGTCATTTTATTTGCTGTCTTCCTGCTGCATCATTAGCACCATCAACAAAACCACGACAAAAAAGAAAGAAAGAAAGAGAAAAAAGCATTGCTCAGTTTTTGAAGCAGCAGCCTCAATGACATGTCTGGTAAAATATCTTAGCAACAATGTCAATATTGTCTCACCACAGCCAACCATATTAACATTTCACTCTAATCATGATTTCTCAAATATAAAATGGAATGTGCATTATCTACTTCACTCATTCTCTGAATATCACTCTGGGCAGGGGCGGGGGGTGAACAGTTTTCTAACAATTTTGATAAAGCTGCATGAAAAATGAACACAACATTGTAAATCAACTGTAACAATCAATTCAAATAAATGTCTGTCTATCCTGGGATAAACCATAATGGAAAAGAATATAAAAAAGAATGTGTATATATATATTAATATGTACAGCAGAAATTAACACATTATAAATCAACCATACTTCAATTAAAAATAATTCAACATCAAAATTATATTCAATGCTATTCAGTTTTGTGTATCTAACTTGCAAGTATGACAATAAGCAAGGGTTGAAATTAAAAGACACTTACTTCTTGGAGGGAAAGTTATGACCAACCTAGATAGCATATTCAAAAGCAGAGACATTACTTTGCCAACAAAGGTCCGGCTAATCCAGGCTATGGTTTTTCCTGTGGTCATGTATGGATGTGAGAGTTGGACTGTGAAGAAGGCTGAGTGCCAAAGAATTGATGCTTTTGATCTGTGGTGTTGGAGAAGACTCTTGAAAGTCCCTTGGACTGCAAGGAGATCCAACCAGTCCATTCTGAAGGAGATCAGCCCTGGGATTTCTTTGGAAGGACTGATGCTAAAGCTGAAACTCCAGTACTTTGGCCACCTCATGCGAAGAGTTGACTCATTGGAAAAGACTTTGATGCTGGGAGGAATTGGGGGCAAGAGGAGAAGGGGACGACAGAGGATGAGATGGCTGGATGGCATCACTGACTCGATGGACGTGAGTCTGAGTGAACTCCGGGAGTTGGTGATGGACAGGGAGGCCTGGCATGCTGCAATTCATGGGGTCGCAAAGAGTCGGACACGACTGAGCAACTGATCTGATCCGATCCGATTTGATGAGCAACTGGCATAAACTCAAGGGCCATACTGACAAATTACTTTGCCTTGTTATTTCTGTAATGGAATCCTTTCACTCATCTGTTTATCTATATTTCAAATTCATTTTTATAGGGCTGTCAAGAGCAGTTTACTAGATAACAGAGGAGCTCCTTTTCCTAGGAATTTTCAAAGTCACAAACACATACTTCTGTCATGGCTGGCTGGGGCTGGCTCTGCAGAGACAAAGGAACAAATGGCATGCCAGTGGCTCCCAAGCCTGGCTGACCATTCAAAAACCATTTTAAAAATAATACAGAAGCTTGGGTCCCACTGCTGGTGAGTGATTGACTAGGTCTGGTGGGAATTTAAATCACAAGTGCCCTCAATGAACTAGCCAGGTTTAGAAATCCCCGCGCTAGGGCCTTCTCTGCCAAATCTGAGGAGAATGTGCAATCTCTTAGGTAGAAGAACCCTTCGAGAGCACACAGATTCTCTTCGCAGAATGCTGGTGGCAGATCCTTGCTGTTCAGATCTCACATTCCTCCCCCTTCTCCCTCCTAGCAAACACATGCCATCCCAGACGTTTGCAGCAACTGACCCAGAGCACTCCACCAGGGCCAGGCCTGCTACACAGCTCTCTCCTCTTGCGCCAGATGGAACGGCCAGGGCCACGTCTGCCACACAGATAAGGGAATGGAGAAGGCAAAAATAATCCGAGACGCCTTGTTTACTAATGCCAAAAGGAGGAAGTCAAGGGGCAGAAACAAAGAAGCCAGAAGTGTAGAAATTACCATAAATTATAATAAGAGCCACCATTTACAAAATGCTTACAGTGGTCCAGACACTGTTCCAAGTATTAACTCACGGAATTCTCAGGATGATCAACAACCCTCTGAGGCAGATGCTGTAATCATGCCCATTTTGCAGATGCAAAAATGTAAACAGAGAGGTTAAGCAACCTGACCTGGGAGCTGACCCTATGCAACCGGCTCCTATACTGCACAGAACACAAAGTTCTGGAGACAAACCGGATTCAAATCCTAGCTCCTTCACTTAGCAACTGTGCAGTCTTAACCTAGTTATTTTATCTCTACTGATAAGTTACTGTTTACAGGAGTTTGTCACACTGTCTAATACACAGTTAAACATTCAAAAAGCAACCTTTATTAGTACTGCCATATTTTACCCCAAGGGGCTCACTTCCTAGTTTTTTTCAGTATTGAAGAAGAAAAATATCTCACCACTCCCTCACAACATCTGAGTATCAAAAAAAAATCATTATATAAATTTAAATATCTGTGTATTTTATTTCCTTGCTTAATAGGCATTTTCCAAAACCAGAAACAAATGTGAAAACAAAAACAAATGTCCTTCATCATGATGCCTGTTTTAAAAAAAAATCTTCATTTCATTTGACTTTCATAATTATTCTATTACACCGATAGAGATTGTTACCTTCATTTTATAGGCAAGAAAACTGAGGTTCAGAAAAACGAAGCAATTTGTTCAAAGAGAACTAGATGGTACATTCAAACTGGAACTCTTACCTAAGCTTCCTGAAGCCAAACCTGTGCTTATCCATCTTTAAGATGCTGCTTCCATAAATCAGAAGAGATCTGAGGACTGTTTGGGAGCCCAATAGCCATGGTAACAATTTAATGGATAGTCAGGGTAGGGGGTGGGGGTGGAAACCAGAATTTCTAATCTTCAGACTCTCAGAGCTAAGTATATAGCTCTAAGAGATTTAATCAGATTAGCAGCATCAAAACTCTCACATGAAGCAGGGAAAGAAAGCCGATCTCCCTGAAATAATGACTTATAACCTCAGTCAGTTTTCAATACTGAACTTACAGAATTAAAACAAAATCCTTCCCTTAATCCTGTCAAAAATGGAGTCTGAGTTAGATGAATCTTTTTAAGTTTTATAATTCAAAATTAAACATGACATGTTTCACTTGCTTAGAACTCTGGCTACTAAACCATCAATGGTTAACACCACTTACCAAAATATTAAAACACCTATTGAACTCAACAGAAAATCAGGTAAATGAACAGGCAGGAAAGGAAAGAAATGCAAATTTTGTTGTCAAATAGTTATATACTATCTGCCAAGCGTGGATTCAAGTAGTTTATAAATATTAACTCATGTAATCCTCAGAAGTAACCCATGAGGCACAGAAAGTTTAATTTGCTCAAGTTCACACAGCTGGTAAACTATGGAGCCAGGCTACAAATCCAGGCAATGTGGATTCAAATGGCTAACAGACATATTTAAATGTGTTTGATTCATTCAAAGAACTGCATAATTAAAGCTTACTGGAAAAGATTAAATCGTTCATTTGTTTATTCACATGCTTATCAGCAGAGTTATAATCATTCTCACATATTGAAGGTGGAACTGTAAATTTAATGTCACATTTTTGAAGGGCAATTTGACAAAATTTAGAAAAATTATAAATGAATGAACTTGTTAATCAACAATCTTTCTTACAACTATTTTTATGAGAGGACAGGGAGTTAGGCACAAGGAGATTTATTCTAGCATTGACTGTAATGACAACAACAAAACAAGATGAAACCATCAATAGGAAAATAATAAAACAAGTTACAGAATATTTGTCCAATGTAATATTGAACAACTTTTTAAAAGTCTATATATTAGCGTGTGCTAATATGAAAATGTGTCTAAAAATTCATTCAGTCAACATGGT
Organism: Bison bison bison; assembly: GCF_000754665.1. NCBI lineage: Eukaryota > Metazoa > Chordata > Mammalia > Artiodactyla > Bovidae > Bison > Bison bison. The sequence goes on from NW_011495014.1 coordinate 10,182,154, forward strand.
AATTTATAGAATAAAACACACTGTGAAGTCTGTGTAGGTTTTCTTAAAGACGTATATGCACGTATATGCATGCCTACACACATACATGCATAGACAGTATCTAGAAAGATTTAAAAAACTGTTAACATTCCTTTTGGGAACAAAAAGGGAAGCAGAAAACAACTGGTGGGGTATCTTTACTTTGAAAATCACTGTGTAGTTTTACAATGACTGTATATTAAATATTACATTCATGGTGTTTGAGTGATTTTACAAAAAAAAGGTGAAGTTATAACCATCTCAAGGACATTAAGCAGAAATGGACTTTCAGATATAGAAAAAGAAAGATATTACAGTGCTATTAAATCTAGATTAAGACCATCTAAGAATCTGAAATAAACCTGGGGGAGGAAGGGGAAACACTTCAAGAAGGGAGGAAAAAATATCCCTGGAGAGAGAAATTATAATTTACCACCGTCTATCTTGAAGATGTGTTTTTCTTTATGTTTACTCAGCACCAGAGATAAAAATAAGGGAACCAGCCAGAGACATAGTAGAAACAGAACTAGTCTGGAGTCAAAAACTATGCCTGGAGCCCATCTTTGCTTTAACTAGCTATGTGACCTTGGACAGCTGCTCAAAGTTTTCCAATTTATTTCTCAAAAACTGAAGACACGGAATTCAATTTCTAAGATCCTCCTATATTTAAAACCTTTTACTTCATTAACTTGGTTTAAAAAAGCATCTCTGGGGACTTCCCTGGGGGTCCAGTGCCTACAATTCAGTGTCCCCAGCGCAGGGGGACTGGATCCGATTCCTGGTCAGATCCCGTATGCCGCAACTTATGAGTTCACGTGCCGCAACTAAAGATCCTGTGTGCCACAACTGAGACCCAGCACAGCCAAATAAATGAGAATCCTTGTACATAATAACCCGAGAATATGAGCCATGGACAAAGTCGTATTAAGGAGATGTTCACCTATCTGCAACGATCCCTGCCTGCTTTCAGGAACTCACAGGACTTGGGCTCCCGGCACATCCGGGGAACAGGAAGCACTCAGACATGCTGACTGTGTACACAGGCAGAATGTTATCAGGTACCACAGAAAAACCTGATGACTCATTTGTGTTGGTTTTATGTCTTTATTTTGGTTTCTCTATGAACTTCTTAAATATAAGTCAATCATACTAGCAGCTCTCTAGCTTTATCACAAACATGAAATTTTTAATAATGGAGGAGACACTTTTATCCATCGAAGACAAGCAATGTGACTTTCAGCAACTTCAAGGAAAATTCCCCTACAAATAACTTTATAAGGAAATCCCCCTACTACACATCATGGGCCACATTTGGAAAAGGAAAGAACCAAACTAAAGAGTCTCTCACATTCCCAACAGAAAACATGTACTAGGAAATAAAAAGCAAATACCCAGTACTAGAAAGAGCCATGCAAGCAGGCACACACACACTGCTTACACAGGCGGTGAGCAAAATAGTCTTTCTTTCTGAAGAACAATTTGACAAGAGATACCATGAGCCCATGACACTTACTCCTTGGAAGAAAAGTTATGACCGACCTAGACAGCATATTAAAAAGCAGAGACATTACTTTGCCAACAAAGGTCCATCTAGTCAAGGCTATGGTTTTTCCAGTGGTCATGTATGAATGTGAGAGTTGGACTGTGAAGAAAGCTGAGCACAGAAAAATTGATGCTTTTGAACTGTGGTATTGGAGAAGACTCTTGAGAGTCCCTTGGACTCCAAGATCTAACCAATCCATCCTAAAGGAGATCAGTCCTGAATGGTCATTGGAAGGGCTGATGTTGAAGCTGAAGCTCCAATACTTTGGCCACCTGATGCGAAGAGCTGACTCACTGGGAAAGACCCTGAAACTGGGAAAGATTGAAGGCGAGAGGAGAAGGGGACAACAGAGGATGAGATGGTTGGATGGCATCACTGACTCAATGGACATGAGTTTGAGTAAACTCCGGGAGTTGGCAATGGACAGGGAGGCCTGGCGTGCTGTAGTCCACTGGGTAGTGAAGAGTTGGACACGATTGAGCGACTGAACTGAACTGAACCGTGAGCCTCTGAAAAGTTCATTTCTTTTTACTATTAATCCTTGTTTAGAAAAATTCTACTAAAATAATCAGATATTTGTACCAAGATATGCATTATTCCAGAGGGTTTTTTTTAATGAATGAAAGAAATATGTAAACAAAATGCACATAAACGAAACCATGGGATACTGGTATAATAAAATGTTAGACATTTTCCAAGACTGGTAACATTTAAAAGGATAGAAGAAAACATAAGCATGATGAAAAAAAACAGGGTATTTTTCATCAGTATTTTCCAAATTTTCTACAATGAGCATATGCTATACTGGACATTGATTTAAAGGCCCAAGTTTTACCCCAATGTTCACCGCAGCACTGTTTATAATAGCCAGGACATGGAAGCAACCTAGATGTCCATCAGCAGATGAATGGATAAGAAAGCTGTGGTACATATACATAATGGAGTATTATTCAGCCATTAAAAAGAATACATTTGAATCAGTTCTAATGAGGTGGATGAAACTGGAGCCTATTATACAGAGTGAAGTAAGCCAGAAAGAAAAACACCAATACAGTATAGTAACGCATATATATGGAATTTAGAAAGATGGTAACAATAACCCTGTATACGAGATAGCAAAAGAGACACTGATGTATAGAACAGTCTTCTGGACTCTGTGGGAGAGGGAGACGGTGGGATGATATGGGAGAATGGCATTGAAATAGGTATAATATCATATATGGAACGAGTCGCCAGTCCAGGTTTGATGCGTGATACGGGATGCTTGGGGCTGGTGCACTGGGACGACCCAGAGGGATGGTATGGGGAGGGAGGAGGGAGGAGGGTTCAGGATGGGGAACACATGTATACATGTGGCAGATTCATTTTGATATTTGGCAAAACCAATACAATATTATAAAGTTTAAAAATAAAATAATATTAAAAAATAAGTAAATAAATAAAGGCCCAAGTTTATTCTCACTTTAACTTTTCCAAAACCAGAATGGATTTAATAGCTGATGGCATCTTAAAATTGCTATCAGCCAGGGAATGGTTAGAATGTGGCAGGCCCTGACTGTGCAAACCTATGTTATTACATCTGGACAATTATAACCTCCTCCAGGTTTCAGTCAACAGACTATTTAAAGTCCACTGTGGAAGGAATAAGAGCCCTGGATTTTATCTGAAAGCCTTCCATTAAAACCTCCTTTTGAGATCATGAAAGAATGAAATCAAACTCGTAGAATGAATGTCTGTAACTGGGAAGAAAGTCCTGGAAAAAAAACAGTAAAAAAGACTCAAAATATGTTGCAACATCAATGCTCTTAATGGTGGAGATGATGACGTCATATGGAGAAAAATGAATACTGACAACTAGGTGAAAAAAATGATTTAGAAGAATCAGGTTCTGAATATAAACGTCAAATACCTTAACCAATTTATCTCATTCTCTTCTCATTTTATAAACAAGATTGATATACGTAAAGTATCTTTCTAAAGAAAGGAAATCTCAAGTATATCATTTTAAGTAATAAAGTATGTCAATTAAATTGATAGCAGTTCTTTCTTCCTTAGTAGTACCCAAAATAATGGTGTGTTTTATAATAAATGAAGTACTGTGTTTACACTGATAATCAGAACAGTAAAGACAAGTGTTATGGGCTGAACAGTGTTATCCCAAATCCACATGTTGAAGCCCTAACCCCCAGCATTGATGGCATTTAGAGAAAAGGCCTTAGCAAGATAATTAGGTTTACATGAGGTCATGATGTGGGGCCCTTATAATGAAAGTTACATCCTTATAAGAGGGGACACTGGAGAGCTTTCTGTCTTTAACAGCATGAGGATGCACATTTAAGGCACCATCTGCAAGCCAGAAAGAGGACCTTCAACCAGAACCTGATGATGCTGGCACCTTGAGCTCAGATTTTTAGTCTTTAGAATTGTGAGGAAAAAGACTTGTTTAAGCCACACAGTCTTTGATGTTATGTTGTTGTTGTTCAGTCAGCCAGTCGTGTCTGACTCTTTGCGACACCATGGACTGCAGTGCACCAGGGCTCCCTGTCCCTCACCATCTCCCGAAGTATGCCCAAGTTCATGTCCATTGCATCGGTGATGCCATCCAGCCATCTCATCCTCTGATGCCCTCTTCTCCTCCTGCCCTCAGTCTTTCCCAGCATAGGGACTTTTCCAAAGAGTTGGCTTTTCACATCAGAAAACCAAAACACTGAAGCTTCGGCTTCAGCATAAGTCCTTCCAATGAGTATTCAGGGTTGATCTCTCTTAAGATTGACTGGTTTGATCTCCTTGTTGTCCGAGGGACTCTCAGGAGTCTTTTCCAGCACCAGAGTTCTAAGGCATCAATTTCTTTGGCACTCTGCCTTCTTCACAGTTGAGCTCTCACAACTGTACCTGATCACTGGGAAGACCATAGCCTTGACTTACGTACCTTTGTTGGTAGAGTTATGTCTCTGCTTTTCAACACACTGTCTAGGTTTGTCATAACTTTCTTGCCAAGAAGCCACTATCTTCTGATTTCATGGCTGCACACCATCTGCAATGACTTTTGAGCCCAAGAAGAGGAAATCTGTCACCCCTTCATGGATCACTGCCTTGTCATGGCGAAGGAGCTTGTGTAACTCGGTGAAGCTATGAGCCATTCCATGTGGGGGCACCCAAGATGGATGGGTCACAGCAGAGAGTTCTGACAAAACATGGCCCACTGGAGGAGGGAATGGCAAACCACCCCAGTATACTTGGCATGCGAACCTTATGAACTGTATAAAAAGTATTATGTTATGGCTGCCCATCGACAACAAGAAAATTTAACATCATAAGTCAAAGTATTCTTAAAATCTGGTACTTGGAAAAAAGTTTTATACATAACTTTAAAGTTATTGAGAAAGCTTGCTTGGAGAGGGCTGGTGAGGTGGGGACAAAAAAGCCCTCAAAAGCTACGAGGCATTAACATACAAATTGCTTGATTTTGAGAACTGAATAAGAGTAAGATCATCAGGAAGTCAGCAGTACACAGGTGGCGCTCCTCCAGCCTCAGCCAGAAGTGTGCATCCTTTTTACCTCTGCTACCAGCCAGTTCCACGGTCTATAAAAACTCCAGACAACTGTCCAAACCATTACAGGCACCTATGTGCATGTCTATATCTAGAGCCATTATTATTACCGAGTAGTCTGTGCTCTGGGACAGCCTCTGGGCACAAAGAATGTCATCATGTACCAAATGCAGCAGAATGATGCTTCCAAACTCCATTGTTCTCAGTCATTCAAGCATGTCCGACTCTTTGCAACCCCACTAACTGTAGCCCACCAGCCTCCTCTGTCCATTGGATTCTCCAGGCAAGAACACTGGAGCGGGTTGCCATGGCCTCCTTCAGGGGATCTTCCCAACCCAGGGATCAAATCTGGGTATCCTGCACTGCAGGCAAATTCTTTACCATCTGAACCACAAGGAAAGCCCTCCTAACTCCCTTAAAAATGGGCAATTTGCTGACAAATTTTTGAAAGCGAAGAAATAAATATCAGCTCCAAAGTCTTGTTTCACCTTGACCTCCATGACAGTGCTGTGGGCATCAGAACACAGACAAGAATCTCTGATTCTACACTGGCACTACAGACAGCTGATGTGTTGTAAAAAGTCTGCCACGAAAGATCGAGGGGCAGGTGAGAGACAGACCCAGATCCTACTTTCCAACTCAGTGATTTCAGATATGAATAAGGGCTTCTCAGTTTAATGCTCTATACCTGGGCTAGGGCAACCCAACTGCTTATCCCTCATTGCCATCCAAAAACTGCAAGACAAGTGTAAGGTCAAAGCCCTAATTCCCTTAAGAGAAAAAATTTAGTGTCAGTCAGTCAGTCAGTTCAGTTGCTCAGTCCTGTCTGACTCTTTGCAACCCCATGGACCACAGCACACCAGACCTTGCTGTCCATCACCAACTCCCAGAGCTTACCCAAATTCATGTCCATTGAGTCAGTGATGCCATCCAACCATCTCATCCTTTGTCATCCCCTTCTCCTTCTGCCCTCAATCTCCTCCAACATCACAGTTCAAAACCATCAATTCTTCAGCACTCAGCTTTCTTCACAGTCCAACTCTCACATCCATACATGACTACTGGAAAAACCAAAGCCTTGACTAGACAGACCTTTGTTGGCAAAGTAATGTTTCTGCTTTTTAATATGCTGTCTAGGTTGGTCATAACTTTCCTTCCAAGGAGCAAACATCTTTTAATTTCATGGCTGCAGTCACCATCTGCAGTGATTTTGGAGCCCCCCAAAATAAAGTCAGCCACTGTTTCCACAGTTTCCTCATCTATTTACCATGAAGTGATGGGACTGGATGCCATGATCTTTGTTTTCTGAAGGTTGAGCTTTAAGCCAACTTTTTCACTCTCCTCTTTCACTTTCATCAAGAGGCTCTTCTCCCATAAGGGTGGTGTCAGTTGTAGATCTGAGGTTATTGATAACCCTAACCCTAAAACATACAAGGAAGCTTATAAAGAGGATGGGCGATAGAGCCTTCCATATATAAGACTTTCACTAATTAAGGATATGCTGAGGTGAAATATCTCAGCAACTTGACAAAAACTGTACTTTGAAATCTATTCCTGGGACGTGCCTGGTGATCGAACGGCCAAGACTCTGAGCTCCAATGCAGAGGTTGGGTTCATCCCTGGTCAGGGAACCAGATCTCACAAGCTACAGCTAAGAGTGCACATGCCACAACTAAGACCTGGCACAGCCAATTAAATAAATGTTTTTAAGAAAAAAAATAAATCTATTGTTAAAGCTGCCCGCTAACTCCTGAAATTTCTTTAGCAAGGGGGAAAGCATCTCAGTTTAACTTCACAAAGAAAAAGCATAAAATGCAAGTGACATGATATAAGCTAAAAGGTAAAATGAGTTATTTCCAAAGTATAAATCACCATACAATAGACAAACGACTCAGAGTGGCCCCAGCCTCATCATAAGGGGAAGGCTAAAAGGTCCTTCCAGTGAACACCCAGGACTGGTCTCCTTTAGGATGGACTGGTTGGATCTCCTTGCAGTCCAAGGGACTCTCAAGAGTCTTCTCCAACACCACAGTTCAAAAATTCTTCGGTGCTCAGCTTTCTTCACAGTCCAACTCTCACATCCATACATGACCCCTGGAAAAACCATAGCCTTGACTAGACAGATTGGAATGAAAATCCCAATCCCAAAGAAAGGCAATGCCAAACAATGCTCAAACTACAGCACAATTGCACTCATCTCACATGCTAGCAAAGTAATACTCAAAATTCTCCAAGCCAGGCTTCAGCAATACATGAACTGTGAACTTCCTCATGTTCAAGCTGGTTTTAGAAAAGGCAGAGGAACCAAAGATCAAATTGCCAACATCTGCTGGATCATGGAAAAAGCAAGAGAGTTCCAGAAAAACATCTATTTCTGCTTTATTGACTATGCCAAAGCCTTTGACTGTGTGGATCACAATAAACTGTGGAAAATTCTGAAAGAGATGGGAATACCAGACCACCTGATCTGCCTCTGGAGAAATCTGTATGCAGGTCAGGAAGCAACAGTTAGAACTGGACATGGAACAACAGACTGGTTCCAAATAGGAAAAGGAGTATGTTAAGGCTGTATATTGTCACCCTGCTTATTTAACTTATATGCAGAGTACATCATGAGAAACACTGGGCTGGAAGAAGCACAAGACAGAATCAAGATTGCCTCGAGAAATATCAATAACCTCAGATATGCAGATGACACCACCCTTACGGCAGAAAGTGAAGAGAAACTAAAAAGCCTCCTGATGAAGGTGAAAGTGGAGAGTGAAAAAGTTGGCTTAAAGCTCAACATTCAGAAAACGAAGATCATGGCATCTGGTCCCATCACTTCATGGCAAATAGATGGGGAAACAGTGGAAACAGTGTCAGACTTTATTTTGGGGGGCTCCAAAATCACTGCAGATGGTGACTGCAGCCATGAAATTAAAAGACGCTTACTCCTTGGAAGGAAAGTTATGACTAACCTAGATAGCATATTGAAAAGCAGAGACATTACTCTGCCAACAAAGGTCCATCTAGTCAAGGCTATGGTTCTTCCTGTGGTCATGTATGGATGTGAGAGTTGGACTGTGAAGAAAGCTGAATACCGAAGAATTGATGCTTTTGAACTGTGATGTTGGAGAAGACTCTTGAGAGTCCCTTGGACTGCAAGGAGATCCAACCAGTCCATTCTAAAGGAGATCAGTCCTGGGTGTTCATTGGAAGGACTGATGCTGAAGCTGAAACTCCAGTCCTTTGGCCATCTCATGCAAAGAGTTGACTCATTGGAAAAGACTCTGATGCTGGGAGGGACTGGGGGCAGGAGAAGAAGGCGACGACAGAGGATGAGGTGGCTGGATGGCATCACCGACTCGATGCACATGAGTCTGAGTTAACTCCGGGAGTTGGTGATAGACAGGGAGGCCTGGCATGCTGTGATTCATGGGGTCACGAAGAGTTGGACACGACTGAGCGACTGAACTAACTAACTAAAGATGGCAGAAGAGCCTTTAGTATCCAAAGTCAATGGCAGAATCAGTATTTGCAGAGAGGAAGTCATAGAAAGAAGCTTCTAGAACATAATTTTCTTGCCTGAGATCAACCAGGAAGGAACATGATGTTTTAGAAGGGTTTTGTTTGTTCTTTAAAGTACTACCCAGTGTCTCTACAAAGAAAAGATGCACTGAACATCTAGCAGAAACCAGATGTCAAGCAAGGCACTTTTGTAGACAGGTTATCTTATTTAACCTGGACAACATGCCTGCAAGTTAACTTAACTAGAAATAAGTTAACAAAGAAATTTGTCCAAGGTCAAGTTATCAGGGAAGTAAACAAGCTAGAATTTGAATTTGCATCTTCTGATTCCAAAGTCTGTGCTTTTTCTATATCCTGTTGATAGATGAGCGACAACAAACAGAAAACCTGATGAAGGAACCAATCAAACCAGACAGAAGAGCAGTCCCACTCCTACTGATAACCAGCCTGTTCCAGTCTGTGTTTAAGTCCTATCCTAACATTTTAAAACAAATTTACTTAAACACTCTTGTAAACAGAAATACAGTACCTTTAGAACTGAATTATTTCTGCTTATTTTGTTGCTTGGGAAACAGTTTTGGAGTCACTTAACAACAAGATACCAAATATCCATAGCTCAGCAAGACAGTCACTGTACTAAATTCCTAAATAATAGTCCACAACCACAAAAAAATGGGCAATGCAGCAGAGAATAATCAAAAGCAGCTTCATATTTTCCGGATAAAACAAAGCATCGTTTGTACTCAGGCATTTTTAGAAGGTACCACTGAAAACCAGACTGCAGCCTGGAATGGCTTAAAATACCACATTTAACAATCACATCAATGACTTTTAAACTTTAGAGGCAAACAGCTTCCTTTTACTACAAATTCAAAGTGAAGGATTAGAGGCAAAGCTCATAGATTCAGCACACATACAAACTTAGGGACTATCCAATGCCTTAATTAACTCTATTAATTACAAGTGTATTTAGCTGGGTTTTAATGATGAAGAGGTGAAGGTCAAAACTTTTAAATAAATTATTTCAAAGTAAGATCCCCTGCTGAAAAAAACCACCAATAATCAAACAGAAAGGAAAAGCCTAGTAAATGATTCTTTTGGCATATTAAGTAACTTTTCCTTCATCAGTCTATATTTTAATAGAGGCAGCACTACAATTAAAGGTTCACCACACTGCTCTTCTGCCTCAACTTGGAACTACTTCCACACCAATACAGAGAAAGTTGGGAAGTTGGATAGGGCAAGAGACTATGGTTTCAAGTCTGGCAGAGGTCAGAAGGGCCAGACAGGGAGAGGGGTTAGCCTTTTCTAGGAGGGCAGGAGGCCTTCCCCATCTAATGCTTCTAGATTGATGCCATTATCTCCAGCATTAAAAGTGGGGGGGGGGGATCCACTATCAACAGTAAGATTAGATTAGATTATAGATGTTCATTAATATTAAGTTTCAGAGGGCTTCCCTGGTGGCTCAGTGGTAAAGAATCCACCTACCAATGCAGGAGACATGAATTCGATCCCTGATCCGGGAAGATCCCACATGCCTTGGAGAAACTAAGTCCATGCTCCACAACTATTGAGCTGGAGCTCTAGATCCCAGGAGCCACAACTCCTGAGTCCACATGCCACAACAGCTGAAGCCCATGTGGCCTAGAGCCCGGGCTCTGCAACAAGAAGCCACCGTGATGAGAAGCCCACACACCACAGCCAGAGAGTAGTCCCTGCTCACTGATACTAGAGAAAAGCTTGCACAGCAGTGAAGGCCCAGCACAGCTCAAAATAGATGGATAAATCACTTTTTAAACATCAGGTTTCCTAACTCGGAGACCAGTAGAAAAACAGTCCAGAACACTAGCCATGCCATGTACTCACTCTGTGGAAGCAGAAGCTATTATGTTGTAGTGAGCTGCACTAGATATCCGTGTTAGTTAGCTTTTGAAGTGGAGGGGGCCTGCAAATGTCTATGACCAAGAATCCTCCCCAACGTACGTCTTGGTGGAAGGAAGTCCACCTTGCCCTAGAGAAGCTAAGAAGTCCAAATATACACTTGTTTAGTCTCCCTTACAGCTAGAACACAGGCATGGGAACCAGGTTCAGCCTCTGTCTTTTTTTAGTGACAATCTTTTTCTTGTTCACTGAAAAATACAGGTCTGGAGAGAGTCTATTATTATATTATTTTCATACTGTATTTTTTTAACTTTTTATTTTGTATTGGGAAATAGCCGATTAACAACGTTGTGATAGCTTCAGGTGAACAGCAAAGGGACTCAGCTATGCGTTTATTAATATATATATCCATTCTCCCTATCTGCCCCACACTTGCAATTTCTCCTTAACTATTCTCAAGCATTCTCGCTTCTAGATGAGTTTTCAAATCAACGTGTCACAACCAAAATAATGCTAGGTACATGTTATTATATACTTGGCCAAATCCACAGAATGCCCAACACCAAGAGTGACCCCGAATGTAAACTATGGACTTTGGGTAATGATGATGTATCAATGGAGGTTCATCGATTGTAACAAGTGTACCTCCCTAATGGGAGAACACTGACAATGGGGAGCTAAGAATGAGTGGAGGCATGGGTATACAGAAAATCTCTGCGCCTTCCTCTCAATTTTGCTGTGAACCGAAAACCGGCTCTAAAAAAACGAACGTCTTTAAAAAGAAAATAGATGGGATTTCACTAGGGATTAAATCATAGGTATAATTTTGTAAGAGCAAGTCAGTTTAAAACAATAAATCTGAGGACTTCCCTGGTGGTCCAGTGGTTAAGACTCCACTCTTCCAATGCAGGGGGCATGGGTTCAATCCCTGGTCAGGGAACTAACATCCCACATGCCATGCAGTGCAGCCAAATAATAGCAGTAGTAGCAATATCAGTAATAGTAAGAAATCTACCCATTAGGGAATACAGTATTTCTTGCCATTTATTCAGATCTTCTTTTAAGTCCACCAACAAAGCTTTAGTATTTTCTTCAATATAAAACCTGTACATTTCCTCTTAGGTTGATATTTAAAGTTCCTGTTTCTATTATAAAATGGGCCTCTTTTCCTATTCATTGTCAGTTCTGCTGTACAGAAAAGATATTAATTTCCTATCCTGGTCTTGAAAGAAAAAGTGAAAGTGTAGTCACTCAGTCTCTTGTGATCTCCCGACTCCTGTGATCCCATGGACTGTAGCCCACTAGGCTCCTCTGTCCATGGAATTTTCCAGGCAAGAACACTGGAGTGGGTTACCATTTCCTTCTCCAGGGGATCTTCCCGACCCAGGGATTGAACCTGGGCCTCCTCTGTTGTGGGCAGACTCTTTATCATCTGAGCCACTATGGAATTCTGCTCTTATAATCTCTCTAAACTATTAGGTCCAGGTTTGATACCAATACTCTTAAATATTAAGAGTTCAGTAATTATTCTTAAATTAAGAAACATTAATGATAGTGACATGATAGATTTCTGATAGCAAAGGTCACTTAGATGTGAGGCAACAGGCTGCAGACCTATCTCTAGAGAGCTTCAAAATAAAGATAACACCTCATTTGCTTGTTTTAGATCAAGGTTCTAACATAAGAGCAGGGAAAGAAAAAATAGATGTCCTCATCTGGCCCTCTCCACCTTACGGTTTAATATTGATTTTTGCTCCCATGGGCCTGACTCAAGGTCAAGAGAAACTCAGTGTTCCTTTGCACTGGTGGCCTAGTGGGGACAAGGTAAATGTTCCTTCCCAAAAAGCATTTTAAAGTTTTTAATACTGCATTCTCCAAGTAATTCTATAGCCTCCAGAAAACACTTTTTCCTCAGCTATAAGCATTTCCTAGGTTTAAAAGAAAAACAATTGAAAAAGAATTTTACTATTTTTAGAGTTGACTCAATGACTTTCAATAACTTCATATCTCACCACATGTAATACTTGAAATAGCCTTATATACATATAACTTAAATTTCAACACCTGCCAAAATTTTACCAATAGTTTAAGGACTTTTCAATACCTCTGAAAATATATTTGTTTTCTTTTGAAGAATACTAAATTTAACTGAGAGATTTTCCAAATTTTCAAAACAGGTTCAACATAAAAGTGTAGTTCAAGATTGTCTGTAAAAAAAAAAAAAAACTACAAAGGATATGAAAAGCTGAACTCAGTATTTTAGACAAATATTTTCTAAATTTCTGTGACTGTGAGTTCAAGCATGTAAAAATGAATTTTATTTTGTGTGTGCAACAAATACTGGTTTAACTGAAAACAGCAGAGCAAAAATTTTCCATATTGCAGCAGATATTATTTCCCAAATTTCAGAGCAGTCTCAGTAGATTAGCCAGCTTTAATTTACAGGGAAACTTAGCTGTGATTTACTTCTATAATGAGAGTTGGCACAGAGTTCAACATAGGAATGGTCAAATTCCAAGTATTTTCCCCAATCATCTTGTGACATAACCATCAAGATTTAAAATTCCATTTGCTTTGTTCCCCAGTGGAATACAACCAGGTTCTAGTTAGGAAGAAAAAGGCATACACCATACAGATGTTTTATGAGAAAAGTTCCCATTGCTTTTTCAAGTTGGTTTGCATTAGTGAAAAACCAAAATGTGGGAATTATTATGAAGAAATGATTCAGAAAACACAGTAGTTGTTCTTTAAAGACCAAAGGGGAAAATAAACCCCAAATCATACGCTCTACAATTAGAAAAGTTTCAGACACAAACAATGTTCACTGTCTGGCCCATCTGAAAGGCAGGGTACTGAAAATCATTAATATACTGTAATTTCACATGAGCCCGGCATGGGTCACAGAGGATGGTACGGCCTGTTGTGAAAGACTCCATTACTTCATAGGGAGTTTTGGCTTGGAGACCCTGGCTCTGAGAAAAATAACCCACTGGTTGGCAGCTCTAGCCTAACAGACAGCTTTAGGATCTAACTTTATCCTGGAAATTACAAAGGCATCTAAAGAAGCAAATAACACAGCTCCTAGGATGAGTGTCAGCTGAGCTGGAACTGGTTAAAAATTTTTTGTTTTAGACAGCTTTTGGAAAACTCGAGAGGAGGTGGTTTTGGTCTTGACCCAGCAGAGGATGAAGAACCACCCGCCCGCCCCATAGAAATTATGTGAACTGAAAATTCTCCATAGTAACAATCCTAATTAATTATTCAAAGCTGGAAGTTGATTTTCTAAAGTTAAGAGCTAACTATGGTCTCCTGTTTCCATTATCAAAGACTGGTCTCTTCTTTGCATCTGCTTAGCCAGGCATTAATGAGAAGCTTTTAATAGAATTTTTCAGCAACTTCACAACAAAGTCTCTACTTGGTTAAAGGGAAATTAATAACAGAAAATCCATCTAGGTTCCATATAAACAAAATTTTATAAGTTCACTTATTCTTTTACAGAAACAACATAACAATATTACCAGAAGGCATTACAAGATCTTTCGAATTAGCGTTAACTATAATTCAACTTATTTATATCTTAATAGAAATTAAAACTAAACTGTTATTCAATATACAGTAACTCAGAAAACCAGCCATTCTCCGACTCTGGATTAACATGAGTTTACAGAGTGAAATGGCACATTTCAGGGCAATCAATCCATGCTAACAGATTTTTATTGTGCAACACAGGCAGATAACGTAGATTTTCTGGTGAATGGTCACCAAAATAACCTTATAGGACTTTACCACACAGAATGCAGTGTAGAATCATACAATAACCGCATATGCACCAGAACTCTAGTACAAACGGGAGAGAAATCCAAGCCAAATTAAGTAGCTCTCATCATAATGAAAACTAGCAGCCTGGCAATCAGCGGGGCTACACCTGTTAGGGGGAAAATCTGATACTCAAAAGATGAGGACCAGTCAGCCAGCAGTTGGTCAAACATAAAATACAAGCGCGTGTGGGAAAAGAGAAAGGGCTTTCTAGAAACCAAATTCCTAGGCACACCTGCTCTCCCTAAATGTCTATAACTCTGCCTCTGGATCTGAATGAAATGATAAAATTATGACCCTTACAAGTCTTTAGGGAAAGGATTTGGTTCAGAACCCAAACTCAATTTTCAAAGTCCCCTCCCAGAAGAAAGCACAGAAATACATTCAGGTTCTCATGGCCTCCTGGACGCTGTTTGTTCTAACCCGTATCAGTTCTCTGATCCATTCCCAAGACAATAGCAGCCTGGATTAAGCAGGGCCTTTCGGACTCAAGAACGACCATGCTTGCTCAGTTCAACTCCATCTTGGACACATACCTGTTTCCTTCTTGCTTCCCTTTCCTCCCTCTCGGCTCTTCTTCAGCACAGCCTTTAACATTTTCAACACTCCTTTGCTTCTAAAGAGAAGAGGAGGGGAAGGAAGAGGAATTAAAGATTATAAACTGGAACTGAACTTGCATACTGACACAAAAGGCAACTTGTCTTCAAACAAACAGATCACTTAGGATAAAGGTAACTTGAGTTTTACATTAATTTTCTGTGAATAAACTAACATGGGGAACTAAAAGCTAAAGACAGAGTGTTTTATAACACAATGAAGTGATCAGAAGGTCACTGTCTTTTTATAAAAGTAGGAAAAAAAAAACACAATGGTGCATTCTCAGCATTCCACATCTAATTAAGGTTATGAGGCTAAATCTGGACACATTACTGTAAGATGTCTGGCATAGGAATGTGGGTCTCCCCCGGTTCATGAAAAGAAAACATTAAGACAGAATCAAAAAGATAACAGTTAAGAAGGAAGCTACATGGTTAATGGCATGTTTTACAGGTGCTACTGATTATACAACCATAAGGAAAACATTTTGGAAGGCTAATCAGAATAAAACATAACTGAAAAACATTTGGAAAATAAATACAGTGGGAACACTTTTCAACCCTGATGTCAGGGGATCTGATCAAATAGCACACAATGCAATGGGTTTTTACCACATATAGTCAGGGCTTTGGAGGTGGGGGTGGTGAGGTAAGGAGAACAGGCCTGTGGCTGAATCCCTTCAATAATGAGCTGTATTTTTTAAGCAGGGTTATATTGAGCACATAAAAACAACACAATGGTCCAGGCCTAAGATGAAACATAAAACCACCCCTCAAGCAAGAGACAGACAAAAGGACCATTATTTTGTCAGTTAGGCTTCTTTAGCTGTCTTCCCTCCACTAACTCAGATGAGATGGCCAGACAACCCCAAACAGTAACAAATCTGAATGGGTTGTGTTACCATCACACCTTTGTTAACACACTAAGGAGAGACAGGTAGAAGAAGGCGAGTAGCTTGCTGCTGAAGAGAAAGCACAGATAGGACAGACAACTCTTCTGCAGAAAAACTTGCCTCGTGAGCACCAATGCTTCCAAAGGCCTCGGTATAACACCCAACACAAGCACACACCACCCCAGAGTTGATTCAAGGTTTTCCACTGAGAGGGAGGAAGAGTCCCAAAGTGCGGCCATGTACAACATAAGCGCACAGGGTGACCTTTCTTATCATTGGGTCTGGGCCTGTATTTATCTTTCCAAGCCTTTTGTTTTCTTGATGAAGAAACAGAGACCCTGGGAGGCCAACTCGCCCAGGGGTCACACAGCTAATTAACAGTAGGGCCAGAATCTAAACAGCAGACTCCCAGCGAGGGTCCCCCTCCTTCCAAGGCGCTGGCCTCTCTGCTCCATGCAATGAAAGCTTTGGACAACAGCAATCAAACTAGCAAAAAAAATTAACAACTAACCAACCAACCTGAAAGATACTAGAAGAAAATATCTTAAGCAGAATTTGGAGAAAGCCACAGTGAAACTTACTGAGGGTTAAATCATCTTACAGAAAAAAAGTATTTACACACAAAAGGGGCATGGCTTAGAGCCTAATTCTTTTTTAAAAAGCTACTTGAATGGACCCTTGTGAAAAGACATGGGTTTCATGACGTGCAAGCTCTGAATTTGGAAGTGGGCCACAGTGTGCTTCCATAGGGGAACCGTGGAAGCACAGATTTCTCTTGACAGTCATGCTTGAAGGAAACAATGCAAAATGTCGTGGCATTTAAAAAAAAGGGGGGGGGGTAGGCAAAATTAGATAATAAATACATACCTGGTAAGCACAGACATTTTCTTTTTCAAATTAAAAAACCAATCAACCAAACTTCAAGGTTTGTCATTTAGCAAAGACTACATACTAAAGAAATAAGACAAAGACAATTATCGATGGAGCCTTGCCAGCAGAGCTTGGCCAAGGCCCTCATGGAACTTTTCCCTGTGTTTTCCTGGATCACTGAACAGCTCAGGCCCCATCGTGGTGGTGAAGCTACCCCTGATTAACCACCCAGGTCTTCACCAATCGACAACAGATCTACACACCTTTTGGAATACATGTCCCACAGGCTAAGGACTGGCAGACGTGGAGGTGGGCATCTCATCTCAGGTACCTTAGATACCTATTTCAAGGAGCTCAGCTGTTTTCAGCAAAGTCACATTTTCCGTATCAGTGGTCTCCAATGAAGAGGCTATCAAATATCTGCTATAAGTTTTTCTCCCATTTCTTGCTTCCCCCACTAAATAGTAACTCAATGGAAAGAACCTACATTTATATTTTAAATGATATTCAAACTGCAACATGGAGAAATTTTGATTATGTGTGTGTGCATGCTCAGTCACTCGGCTGTGTCCAACTCTGCAACCCCATGGACTGTAGCCCTCCAGACTCCTCTGTCCATGAAAATTTCCAAGCAAGAATACTGGAGTGGATTGCCATTTCCTACTCCAGGAGATCTTCCTAACCCAGGGATTGAAACCATGTCTCTTGCATTGGCAAGCAGATTCTTGACCACTGTGCCATCTGGGAGGCCCCCCCTTAAATGATTGTATCTGAGTAAAAAATTAAGGACCCCTCCCAGCCCCCATACACACATAAGCTGGAAAGGAAAAAAGGAAGACTGCTCCCTGTGGGCTAAATTCTGAAATTAACACAGATCAGAGTAGAGCTATGCAAAGTCCCACTTAGTCATGGCCCAAAAGATGTAACTGGAACTTGACATACATCAACAGACCATTTAAACACTGAGCCCATCTGAAGCAAGATGGTCAGAAACAGCAAGAGCAGTAATAAGCTGGTGGGGTCCACATTAGCAGTATCATCCAGAGAAGATTCTCTGCACACCTGATAGTATCTATGAATTCATAAGTGCATACCCCCCACATCCAGAAACAGACCCTCTAGGCTATGGTACCCAGTGCTATTTAACACTGGCATCATAACTACTTTCCCTTCTTCTGATTCTGTTCTCACTGAGCAGGGCCTCATAACCTGACTTTTTAACCTAACAACGGAGGAGGAGAGTGTGCTGGCTCTGGTCAACCCAACACAGTTGCCTAGCTTGTTGGCAGATATGACTCTGGGAATAAATTAATAAACTGGTGTTCTGGCTTGAAACAAAAGCTCTCATGAGAAAGAGTTCTGCCAAAGGGAGTCACTTTGCCAAGTACCATCTATTTAAGACATAAAGAATATTAAGTTTCTGATTCCAATTAGAGGACTAAAAAAAAAAAAAAGTGGTAAATTCTCGAATGCAAATGCCACCGTGAAGCAGTCTTCTGAGAGCAGCTGCAGGACTCCTCCTGAATGACGCCTTCTGCATCACCTCCCTTCCTGTAGCAGCTTCAACTACTGTCACTGTTCATCTAAAAAGGGTGAGCACTGCCTGCTACACAAGTGAATCAGACAGAAACTATGCAAACCAGCCTTCCAGGCACAGTAATTCAGACCCAAATGATTAAATAATAAGCCCGACACCCAGAAAAGAAATTGCCAGAAAACAAAGAGACGCCAGAAGTTATCAGTTCAGTTCAGTTGTTCAGTCGCATCCGACTCTTTGCGACCCCATGAATCGCAGCATGCCAAGCCTCCCTGTCCATCATCAACTCCCGAAGTTCACTGAGACTCATGTCCATCGAGTCAGTGACGCCATCCAGCCATCTCCTCCTCTGCCGTCCCCTTCTCCTCCTGCCACCAATCCCTCCCAGCATCAGAGTCTTTTCCAATGAGTCAACTCTTCGCATGAGGTGGCCAAAGTATTGGAGTTTCAGCTTTAGCATTAGTCCTTCCAATGAAGACCCAGGACTGATCTCCTTTAGGATGGACTGGTTGGATCTCCTTGCGGTCCAAGGGACCCTCAAGAGTCTTCTCCAACACCACAGTTCAAAAGCATCAATTCCTTGGCACTCAGCTTTCTTCACAGTCCAACTCTTACATCCATACGTGACCACTAGAAAAACCACAGCCTTGACTAGACGGACCTTTGATGGCAAAGTAATGTCTCTGCTTTTGAATATGCTAAGTTGGTCATAACTTTCCTTCCAAGGAGTAGGCGTCTTTTAATTTCATGGCTGCAATCACCATCTGCAATGATTTTGGAGCTCCAAAAAATAAAGTTTGACACTGTTTCCACTGTTTCCCCATCTATTTGCTATGAAGTGATGGGACCAGATGCCATGATCTTAGTTTTCTGAATGTTGAGTTTCAAGCCAACTTTTTCACTCTCCTCTTTCACTTTCATCCAGAGGCTTTTTAGTTCCTCTTCACTTTCTGCCGTAAGGGTGGTATTATCTGCGTATCTGAGGTTGTTGATATTTCTCCTGGCAACCTTGATTCCAGCTTGTGCTTCTTCCAGCCCAGAGTTTCTCATGATGTACTCTGCATATAAGTTAAATAAGCAGGGTGACAATATACAGCCTTGACGTACTCCTTTTCCTATTTGGAACCAGTCTGTTGTTCCATGTCCAGTTCTGTTTCTACCTGACCTGCATATAGGTTTCTCAAAAGGCAGGTCAGGTGGTCTGGTATTCCCATCTCTTTCAGAATTTTCCACAGTTGATTGTGATCCACACAGTCAAAGGCTTTGGCATAGTCAATAAAGCAGAAGTAGATGTTTTTCTGGAACTCTCTTGCTTTTTCCATGATCCAGCGGATGTTGGCAATTTGATCACTAGTTCCTCTGCCTTTTCTAAAACCAGCTTGAACATCTGGAAGTTCACGGTTCACATACTGTTGAAGCCTAGCTGGGAGAATTTTGAGCATTACCTTACTAGCGTGTGAGATGAGTACAATTGTGCGGTAGTCTGGGCATTCTTTGGCATTGCCTTTCTTTGGGATTGGAATGAAAACTGACCTTTTCCAGTCCTGTGGCCACTGCTGAGTTTTCCAAATTTGCTGCCATATTGAGTGCAGCACTTTCACAGCATCATCTTTCAGGATTTGAAACAGCTCAACTGGAATTCCATCACCTCCACTAGCTTTGTTCGTAGTGAGGCTTCCTAAGGCCCACTTGACTTCACATTCCAGGATGTCTGGCTCTAGGTGAGTGATCACACCATCGTGATTATCTGCGTCATGAACTAAAATGGACTGGAATGGGTGAATTTAACTCAAATGACCATTATATCTACTACTGCGGGCAGGAATCCCTTAGAAGAAATGGAGTAGCCATCACGGTCAACAAGAGTCCGAAATACAGTACTTGGATGCAATCTCAAAGACAGAATGATCTCTGTTCGTTTCCAAGGCAAATCATTCAATATCATAGTAATCCAAGTCTATACCCCAACCAGTAACACTGAAGAAGCTGAAGTTGAATGGTTCTATGAAGACCTACAAGACCTTTTAGAACTAACACCCAAAAAAAGATGTCCTTTTCATTATAGGGGACTGGAATGCAAAAGTAGGAAGTCAAGAAACACCTGGAGTAACAAGCAAATTTGGCCTTGGAGTACAGAATGAAGCAGGGCAAAGGCTAATAGAGTTTTGCCAAGAGAACACACTGGTCATAGCAAACACCCTCTTCCAACAGCACAAGAGAAGACTCTACACATGGACATCACCAGATGGTCAACACCAAAATCAGATTGATTATATTCTTTGCAGCCAAAGATGGAGAAGCTCTATACCGTCAGCAAAAACAAGACAGGGAGCTGACTGTGGCTCAGATCATGAACTCCTTATTGCCAAATTTAGACTTAAATTGAAGAAAGTAGGGAAAACCACTAGACCATTCAGGTATGACCTAAATCAAATCCCTTATGATTACACAGTGGAAATGAGAAATAGATTTAAGAGACTAGATCTGATAGAGTGCCTGATGAACTATGGACAGAGGTTCGTGACATTGTGCAGGAGACAGGGATCAAGACCATCCCCATGGAAAAGAAATGCAAAAAAGCAAAATGGCTATCTGAGGAGGCCTTACAAATAGCTGTGAAAAGAAGAGAAGCGAAAAGCAAAGGAGAAAAGGAAAGATATAAGCATCTGAATGCAGAGTTCCAAAGAATAGCAAGAAGAGATAAGAAAGCCTTCCTCAGTGATCAATGCAAAGAAATAGAGGAAAACAACAGAATGGGAAAGACTAGAGATCTCTTCAAGAACATTAGAGATACCATGGGAACATTTCATGCAAAGATGGGCTCCATAAAGGACAGAAATGGTATGGACCTAAGAGAAGCAGAAGATATTAAGAAGAGGTGGCAAGAATACACAGAAGAACTATACAAAAAAGAAGTTATCAAGTTCCTGCTAAATTAAAAGATCATACATGTAAGGATGTACTTAAAAACAAGCATGATAGGATAAAATAAGAAATACTGTCCTTTTTCACTTTACCATATTACAGATCAAGAGTCACAGGTATAACAAAAATAAACACTGGCCAAATAGAATTCCTCAATGTCTGCCACATAAAAACCTTGGCTTCTACCACACAAGTAGTATAAACATATGGTTGGATATAAATATTTAAAAATAAATACTGGAAAAAGTGGAGAACTTTGGTCCTCATTTCTTTATATATTTTTTGAGGAAGAGAGAAAAGACCAGCCTCTAGGTCACAACAACTGAAATTATCTAATGAGAGAAAATTTCCTATAATGTTCATTTAAAAGAAAATAAAATGAGCATGTGACATTATCTTCAATGATCTGAAGTCACCCAGATTTTCTTGTTTTTCTACTACCCTTCAACATCAAAGTTTCCCAAATGCCACAAATTCTTCCTTTTAAAACTCAGGAAGTTAAATCAACTATTTAGTTTACTTTTACTTCTCAGATTTCTCCTTTAACACATAAACTCTTTGGAGATAGGCATAATGTCTCCATGTTATATGTTAAATAAGCATTCTGCATAGTGACTACAATGGTATATAAAATATAACAAAAGTTATCCTAGATTAAACACTGAGATGATTTCAAAACAAGACAAAAACCTATTTCAGTCTGCAATCCCAATGGCAGTATCATAAACATGACCACTTTGTGTGAAATCACAAAGTAATACCAGCCTTCAAACCTTCCTCTTCTGGAGTGCCTTACTGCCTATTTACATTATTTCAAGTGGAATCCATGAGGCAGGGACTGTTTATTCTTGAACAGATACAAACAGAAGCCGGAACACAGTCTTCGCACCCACTCTGTTCTCAGTATTTGTTGACAGATTTAACTAGGCTGCAATGAACACAGATGAGCTATTTCCTCCAAATCAAGCAATTAAACAACATTTATAGCAGTTTATAAATTACAAAGAACATTCCTACATATTTTCATTTGCAAAGAATGCAAAAAAACTCAGTTAAATCCATGAGATACTTGGAAGGAAAATGCTGCATTTTACAATACCCTGTCATGTCCACACCTGAGTCAGCCTTAAAAATCTCAAGATAATAAAACCTTATCCAGTTATCCTGCACACCTAAACATATGCTCTTTGCTCACTCTATGGAAAGGAACTCCTTGCATCAAACCATCTACCTGACCTCACAGCAAAGCAGTCTCAGAAGGTGACTCATTCTTCAGTCATTGAAACATGTATATTATCATATGTGAAATAGATCGCCAATCCAGGTTCGATGCATGAGACAGGGTGCTCAGGGCTGGTGCACTGGGATGACCCAGAGGGATGGGATGGGGAGGGAGGTGGGAGGGGAGTTCAGGATGGGGAACACATGTACACCCGTGGCAGATTCATGTCAATGTATGGCAAAACCAATACAATATTGTAATTAGCCTCCAATAAATAAAATAAAATAAAATTTTAAAAAAGGGGATGTAATGTATAGCATGGTGATAATAATCAATAACATTGTATTATAAGTTGGAAAGTTGCTAAGTAAATATTGAAAGTTCTCATCAAAAGAAAGGTGACGGCAACTGTGTATGGTGAAAAATGGTAACTAAACTTCCTGTGATCATTTCACAATGTATAAATTTGTCAAATCATTGTATCTTACATCAAAACAAATATAGTATTGTATGTCAATTATACTTCAAAAAATAAATAAATAAGTAAAAATAACCTACTTAATTTGTAAAAAGAAATAAAGCAAGCCAGAGTAGCAATATTTACGAGTGAAAAACACTGGACAGTAAGACACGCATACTCATTACGAAAAAAAAAAATTTTTTTTATTTCAGAGAAGAGAGACATCAAAAATATCCTCAATTTTAGGGACTCAAAAGATTTTCAACCTAATAAGATTTAAGACTCACCTAACACAATAGTCATGACATTTGCAGGACTGCCTTTAGAACTTTCCTTTGCACTGGCAACTTTTACTATTTATCAAAAGAAAGGAAATGGGTGACAGTGGTGATGGGTGATGGTGTCTAAAGCAGCCTATAGGATAAATAATACGGAAGGGAGCAAGCTAGAGAAAACAAAGTCGAATAGAGACCACAAAAGGAAACACAGAGCTCTGCTAGAGGGGGCGCTGGCTGCTGCTGAAACTCATGGAAAACTGTACTGTTAATAGAAGCTTCCTGAAAGCAAGAGCCATATCTTGAGGACATTCTTTTAGAGTTCCCAGGAGGCTGGGGAGAAAAACCAACCCTTGATGAATACTTGAAATTCCAGGCGGTCTCTCTCACATTTTCCCCCATCCTGGCTAGTAGAGAAAACCTAGGAGTCAGGAGACCCGACCCTGGCATTGTGACAGGAAACAGGCCACTAGACGTCTCTAGGATGCAGATGCTTCGTCCAGGAAAGTTGCAAGAGAAGGGGTTATTGATCAAGAAATCAGAAAGCAATTGTGATGATAAGTTAAAATACTGGCCTTTCATATGGCTTAACATGCAGAGCTGGGGAAAAGGAGATAAAGCACAGGCAAATGATGCCCTAGGACACAACAGACCTAACCATTTGGTCCTCTTTATTTGAAGTCATTCTACAAACTCTACCTTTAATTCTGCTGTTCTTTAAAATCAGGTTTGTCTTAGGCAAAAAGATGCCCAGTTTGAGTTATTAAAAGGAAAGTAAATTTACAGTCACAAGTAATGTGAATTTAAAAGAGTTCGGGGGCGGGGGGGGGCGGGGACAAACAGAGTTCTGGGCATGAAATTTGAACTCAGATGCTTAAGTTCTGATGCCCCAAATTCAGTGCAAATTCCCTATTAGATCGAAGTCATTTTCAACCCCTATTTAAAATATTCTGTAGAAAGATACACAAGTTGTTTTGAGAAACATGTCTTTAAAAATCTGAGTCTCCTAAGCTAGTATTTCATGTTGCTAAAAAATTACTACATATAAGTTTGTTTAAAGAAGTTTTCATTTTGATAATACTTGGCAGAAGAGAAATTTTACTTTTGGAAGAAAATATGAAGAAGTTACCTGCTTCTGGCTACAAGATCCATTTTCCTATATTGTGAAGAGATTTGTTTCATTCAACTTGGAATACCATCCCCTTCATAAAACCTTCCCAGGCCATGATAGTCAGAAGGTACCTTTAATTCCACACCTCACTTTGTACTATCAATAAAAACCACAGTGAAAAACGTTGAACTCTACAAATCTCCCATGGCACCTAAAAATGTCCCTTAGATGTAACAGACACCTAGTAAGTCTCCTTAAATGAAAGAATAGCGGGGTTGTTATGGAGGGGAAATGAAAATCAATTGCAATTCTCTCCCACAACAGATTTGGGCTAATAATGTAAGAATTCTTCTGTTACCAAGTACTAATTTCCAAGTTTATGGACAAAGTTATTTGACTTACACACGATGAACAGCACATTCCCATGGCAGGATCTGCTGTGTTATCAGGCTTTCAGAAGTACCAGCTGCAGGTAGGTTTTATTTTGGGATTTTAAATACACACACAGAAGGGATAAGTACAACAACAGAGAAGCCAAAACCTGAAATCAATACATTCTGCCTCAAACCAGGAAAGGCTGAGATAGGGAAATAACCAAGTCCAGCTGCTGCTGCTGCTGCTAAGTCGCTTCAGTCGTGTCCGACTGTGCGACCCCATAGACGGCAGCCCACCAGGCTCTGCCATCCCCGGGATTCTCCAGGCAAGAACACTGGAGTGGGTTGCCATTTCCTTCTCCAATGCATGACAGTGAAAAGTGAAAGTGAAGTCACTCAGTCATGTCCAACTCTTCGTGATCCCATGGACTGCAGCCTACCAGGCCCCTCCATCCATGGGATTTTCCAGGCAAGAGTACTGAAGTGGGTTGCCATTGCCTTCTCCGAACCAAGTGCAGAGTTCCTGGCAATTATCATTATGCCTCCCAGGTCAATGGTTCTCATACAGGATGGAGCACCAGCCTTGCAGAAAGCCCCTGCTCATCTAGAAGCTTCACCCAGGTGCTCCCCAACCAGGCACCTGCCTCCCAACCTAACAGCATGCTACCTAACTAGAAAACAAAATAACTGTGACATTATTACCATCACCACCACCATCCAGATGGCCACAGATATTTATTAGAGAAAGAAAAGGCATTTCACAAGCTCACTTAAAAAATCTATTTCAAAAGCTTCCTCTTAGAAGCCTTCCTGCTCTTATTTTAATTGCTTGTCCACCTGCCTCCTCCACTAGGCTGTGGGCCTCTGAATGGTCAGACCCTGCCAAGCTTCACTAGCACAGTTTTCTCACTTCAATATCAATGGATATATCAGAGAGGAACACAATCTGAATCCATCTCTAATTCTCAAAGGGAAAAACTGTACCTCAAAACACATTGCCAGCCTATTTAAGTAAATGTAACTTCCTTGTTTAAAATGCAAGACCCTGAGCATCAGAGGAACTTGTCCTGACTCTCCTAAGACAAGGTTACAACCCGATTTTCCAATTACAGAATAAGCACTGGGCTAGGTGTTTCATTCTGCACACATTCCTGAGTCTCCACTCTGTGCCAATCAAAGAGGGGCACAAAGTATAATATGTTGGAGGAGGAAGACAACATCATCAACAAACATGGGCAGGAAGCCACAAGTCCAGGCCTCCCTTTTCTCTGTAAAGTGAAACTGAAGTCTGAGAGGAGCAGAGATGGTTCAGAGTAGCCCCTGTAGAGAAGAGGAAGGCAAGCACAAGATTAAAAGGGCAGCTCAACAGTTCTGATTGCCCAACCAAGAGCAAGACACAATGAAAGTGTGCAATTCCATCCTGCGATGCTCAGCCCCAAGGAAGAACCATCCAGAGGACAAGAGGTTTGATCGGCCATCCGGTGTTGGCAGCGCAGGTGCAACAGGAGTGGTTGGGGTGCTTGTACAAGAGTACCCAGAGTGGTGTGCCATGGAAGTGAGGCTGGACAGGAAGCAACTGGAGCCCTGAGAAGAAGCACAGCCAGAGAGAACAGGGATGGTGTTTCAGAGAGATCAAAGAGCAAATACAGAGGGGTAAGTGAATGAAGAAGCTAAACAGAGGCTGTCTGATCCTCTTAATTTTAAATTCTTGGATATGGAACAATTCCAGACACTGTTAAAGCCCACATGACTGCCAACAGCACGGTTCACTGAAGTGGAACGTCCTCAAGTGAGGATCGGAAGCAAAGAAGTCAAGGAACTTGAATCTTGGCCTGGGAAAGGGTCATTCAGATGCTCCCTGCAGTAAGGGAGGCAAGGTTAAGGATATCAGCCACCACTCTAACAGCCAGTATTTACCAAAGTCTTTACCATATATCGGGTTTCCCTGGTAGCTTAGCTGGTAAAGAAGCTGCCTGCAATGCAGGAGACCCTGCATTGGTTCGATTTCTGAGTTGGGAAGATCCCCTGGAGAAGGGAATGGCTACCCACTCCAGTATTCTGGCCTGGAGAATTCCATGGACAGAGGAGCCTGGCAGGCTACAGCCCATGGGGTTGCAAAGAGTCAGACACGACTGAGTGACTTTCACTTTCCTTTCTTTACTGTCTATCAGTTAAGTGGAAGAGTTTTATATTCTTCAGCAACCTCATTTTTAAAATCTTTAAAAAATCATTTATGGGACAGTCTCACTGATTCTTTTTTATAAATAAGAACACAAAGAAAGGCTTAAAGAAATGAACAACTTCCCCAAGGTTACACAATTCATAAAGGCGAAGCTGGGACTTGAACCCAGCTCTGACTTGAAAGCTCAGGCTCTGAATTGCTACCTCCCAAGTCCTCAATGAACCAGGGAGAGGGGAGCTAGGAAGGTGACCCGGAAAACACAGAATACAAGTCTCAAAGACAAAGTGGCTTTTGCATGAGGGTGACAAAATACAGCTGTTATGGATCCAGCTGAGGAGAGCTGGGGAAAAAGCCAATGCCAGGCCACAGTAGCCATGAGGCCAAAGCCCGTGCAGCACCACCTAGGCTGTGGCTATGAAGCTCAATCTCTGCATGTGGTCCCACCCTTTCTCACACAGCTCCACGGAGGGGGTGACCAGACCACAGGACACTGTCCTATGTAAGGTTCACAGCAACTGAAGACCCCAGTCCCAATCCTCATAAAGGCGATTAGCTCCTTAACAGCCACCCTGATTACATCTTCTCTTTTCCCTTCTCCTTCCTGTGAAGTTTTCCACTTATATCATACAACAGAGTTATGAACCGCAACTCACATGGGCCACCTTCTTGATGTGTGACAATGACAGCTCCCTGAGTAAAGGTAGGAGGCCTCGCGTTATTAACTAGATGACCTTGGGCAAGTTATTTCGCCTTTCACTGGCTCATCCGTCTAACGGCAACACCGCTTCCCTTCCCGTTTGACAGGGTAATATCAAGTCTCTTCCACCTCTAGGTGCTATCATTGCAAAGGGGGAGCTTTATTTCTTGTTCACAGGGCCACTGTAATCACAGCAGCTGATAAACCATCACCACAGATGAAAAAGGAACTCCTCTAAGGAGTCTATGGCATGGGCTGATGATAAGTCTTGAGTATGAAAGGAGAAGCGATCCTGAAGACATGTCAGGAAGTCCATTTTTTCCCAAAAAGTGTTAACAGGCACTCAATCAATCAGTGCCAGCTGAATGAAGCCTGGTATTATAAATCTAAAGAAATTAAATTTTTTAAATTGCACTGCATCTGGCCTCAAAGCGAAAAAGGTCAGACAACTTCAAAGATGCCCTGTGAAAGGCAGCTATTCATTACACCAAGATTTCTTGCTTATGGCGCTGACAGACGGATCTTTCACTTAAAGCTTCAGAATATATGATGTCAAAATCCCTCCTCCGCTTCTGTCAGAGCTTGCTATGATGCTCTGAACAAGGTTATAACCTCCCCAGGACTTAATTTCATTAGGTTAGGGATTCTCAATACCCATGTAGTTTGCTTTTTTTTTTTTCAGACTCCCCCAGGTGATTCTGATGTACAGCCAGCAACACGCATTTAGGACTAATTATATTTCAGGCCCTGCTCTAAGCACTTTATATATATAGTCATTTAATCCTCACATCAGCCCTCTACAGAAGGTGCTATCAGTATCTCCATTCTACTGGGGCAGAGAAGCTGGAACTTGCCCAGAGTCATGAAGCTCATGAGGGCCCATCAAGGCAGTTGGGCTCCAGAGCCTGACCATGTAGTCCTATCCCATGCCTCCTTTTTGGATAAAAGCGAGAGAGTAGCTCCCAGGGGCCTGGTGAGGTGGTGACACACACATACCTGCCACCCCCACCCCATGCCTCAAATCTTTCTTGGAAAAGAAAATCTATCTCTATCCCTTATCTTGAAAAAGACACCTACTGTCCACTCCCTCAAGTTCTGCTAGGCACCCAATCAGAGTTATTTCAAACTACCGTGTTGTTGATATGTATGATCTGGAAGCATCACACAAGATACATGCAAAAAAATGAGCACACTCAAGCTCACAGGTGGAAAATACTGGGAGATGGGCCATACTGTTGATGAAGAAGATACTTTGGGGCAGAGACCTCCGTGTCACATAGGCAATGCTTCCCCCATTCCAAACACTTACCCAGAAATAAGAAACTATGCTATTCAAGAGGAACTCAAAAAACATCTCCCCATTCTCACTAGAATGAACTGAATGAAGCTTGTTAAAAAGTGATCGGCTGGGGCAAGGAATGGCCTTGTGCCCAAGTTCTCCTCTGGACAGTTTTACACAGTCCAGTTAATGTAACATGGTCTTAACCTTGGACATCAAAGTTCTAAAATAAATTAGGCAATGCCGGTGACAATGCAGTAGCGAGCCAAATCAAATACACAGGTGTCACACTTGTGCATCATATGAGCATTCTCTCTTCCCACAGCTAAGGCAAGTATATCAACACACGGATCAAGGGGCTCTTATCTGAAATTTGTAAGGAAAACCATTCTGGGCCATAAACATTTGGTTGCAATTCAGTTCAGTCACTCAGTCGTGTCTGACTCTTTGTGACACCATGGACTGCAGCACGCCAGGCTTCCCTGTCCACCACCAACTCCTGGAGCCTACTCAAACTCATGTCCATCGAGTCGGTGATGCCATCCAACCATCTCATCCTCTGTCGTCCCCTTCTCCTCCTGCCTTCAATCTTTCCCCACACAGGGTTTTTTCCAATAAGTCGGTTCTTCACATCAGGTGGCCCAAGTATTGGAGTTTCAGCTTCAGCATCAGTCCTTCCAATGAATACTGATTGCAGTACACAGTCTCAAACTGCGACTGCCACAGGGCCCATGAGAAAGGTCACGTGGGAATGTGCGCTCAGCCGCTCCAGTCAGGCTCTTTATGATTCTATGGACTAGAGCCCATGAGGGTCCTCTGTCCATGGGATTCTCCAGGCAAGAATACCGGAGTTGCCATGCCCTCCTCCAGGGATCCTCCCAACCCAGGGATTAAACCTGTATTTCTTGCATTGCAGCTGGATTCTTTACCGCTGAGCCACCAGGGAAGCCCCATGTGAGAATGGGCATTGGCTTTATTTTTTAATCCACTCCAACCGCCCCCAAATGGGGGAATACCAGAGTTCCAGATGATAAAATTCAAAGACAACTCATGCTAGGAAACAAAAGCCAAACATGTAGAGGAGACCATTTTTTCTTTTTTTTTAATATTAACAAATCCAGGCTCAAAGGAAGAAAGGAAAGACACAAGGGTGCCATCCAAGTCAGGAGTATCTGACCTTTTAAGCGCCATGGGCTGCCTCAGCAATCCAGAGCCTCTAATCAGAATGTTTCTGAGTGATTTTGACACAGAAAATGCAATTACAGAGAAAATCAACTATACTGAAGCAGACATCAAAATATTTAAAAAGCAAATCTGTGATAATAGTAATGTGTGCTTCTTAACGCATAAATAACATGACACAGCAGCAGGTCTAAGAGCTACTGTAGTTTCCTGAGTGGTGATAGGCATAATTGATAGCTTAAACTACCTCCCTCAAAATGATACAAAAGTCTATAATTTCTATGTGCCAAAGCCACAGGTGCTACTCTTATTCCATAGTTTATTCTCCCTTTCATGATTAAAGGAAAAACTACATTTTGGCTACAGTATAGCTAAATTTGCATTTTTCTCCACTCATCGAAGTTCAGAGACCCTCTGCAGTGCATTCAATGACCCTAAGAGTTTGGGACCCTTACCCAGAGAATCAGGATCAGACCCAACAGAACAATTACTCTGACTTGCCAAAAGCTCTGCAAATAGCCCAGGAGTTTCTAGAGAAACAGTAGCTCACTTTTATCCCACTCCTGGAACCACTGAAATACAGGAAATTAAATGGTAATTTACTGATTGGCACATATTAGCAGGATTGGGAACTCCACAAAGACATCACCCCTAACAATTATATGCCAAGTTCCATGGTTAATTTTCACAGTAGTCTGTAAAAGTTCTATTTAACAAGAAAGTCCATCACCACCAAATTACTAACAACAGCTAGCCTGGCATCACAAGAGAGATACCTATGGAAATTTAGTGTGAGACAACATACAAAAGCATGAAAGTCAGGGTGAATATTAGGGACAAGTGTGTTTTATATTGGTTTTATTTTCTTGAATTCTCTTCTTATCCTTTTAAAAAGTATTTAAGCTCTAATATGTATGGCCTTCCCATGAATTGGACCAGGCTTCCACGTGAGACTGGTACCCAAGGCGTGGCCTCTTCCGCCCCCACTGCTTCATACAACCAGGCCACTCACCAGATGCGTGCCTTCATGGGGGATGCCCTAAGAAGATAAATATCATTCAGAGTCCAAAATACACGGACTCACATTGGGCCACTGCCAGTTTCTCATGGATCCTGGGTAACTGAGACGGTTTTTGTTTTCATGGTTAGGACCTACAAACAACAGCTGCAAAAGTGTAATACTTTTTCTAGACTAATAAAATTACCTAAATCTGGCTCACTGTTTCAGCTGTGGCAGCAGCCAAACTTCCCAGAAAGATGCAAGCCCTGTATGGTTTCCAGAAGATCTGTGATGGGAGCTCTGAGCTAAACCAGAGGCATTCAAACCCAACCCAACAGCAAAAGATACATTACCTAAATTCTGAATTACAGGATAATTGCTATGCGTGGAGATTACAAACATTACTTTTAGGAGTCAGATAAAACTTTAATCAAACCTATAAAGTTCAAGCACACTTGAAGTTATGTGACATGCCATATATGAACATCAGATTTTTTTTCTCTAAAACACAGTGAAAGGTTCAATTAAAGCCCTTAACTCTGCAGGGAAGCCTTTGATCAAAGATTCTGTCACCACCTCTCAACACATACAGACAGTATGAAACATATCTCAGACCTAAGGAACAAAATCAGTATTGTGAAGTGGCGTGGAAACCACACATACATATACACAGAGATCATGCTCCTTTCAAGTCGGGAGGATGGGGGCGGGCACAGGGAAATGAGTTGCAGAAACTACAGCTTCCAAACTGAAAAGGTTTCCTTAGACACAGTACATGAACACAGCTATCAAATTATTTTCTAAATATAAGTGTGTGGTCCCAATGCCTTCTTTAAGGAAAAACAGCTTCATTAGAACCCAGTGGAAAACTGGAACACTTTTCTTGAATGACTCTGAATTAAAGACAGTGGATACAAAACCGTTTTAGATAAAACGAAGATGTTGCACAGATGTTATAAGTTGTCATGGTCTTACTAAAACATCTTTCTGCCACAGCAAAATATGAGTCTGCAACAGAGCTGGATATAAAATAATAAATATCTGTCCCTTGTCTTTATGTAATCCAACTTCCCAAGCTGACTCCCTTCTGCATCCTCAGAAACCTAATAAAGCCCATATTTCAATGTACTGATAATTCACTGAAAACCACAAAGCCATTCATCTCCAACTCAGACTTAAGTTATGATTTTTTTTGCAATTATCTCTTCTTATCAATACCATAAATCTATAACAAACAAAAGGCCTTTACTCCACAAATCTAACAGACCACCATAAAAATAACAGCCAAGGTGGGAACACAAATGCACCCCATAGTAAGTATGGTTATGTCTTTCACTGTGAATAATCTGGTTTAGTCCTCACAATGAGGAGGTCAGAACTGCAATTGTGCTGACAGATAAAGAAATTAAGGGTCAGAGAAACTTCACAGCCTGCCCCTAGCCACACCTTCCCTCTTTTAAAAAAAAAAATTTATTTTTAATTGGAGGATAATTGCTTTACAATATTGTGTTTGTTTCTGCCATATATCAACTTGAATCGGCCACAGGTTTACGTACGTCCCCTCCCTCGTGAGCCTCCCTCCCATCTCAAGGCCCATCCCGCCCCTCTAGGTTGTCACAGAGACTGGGTTTGAGCTCCCTGTGTCATACAGCCAATTTCCACTTGTATCTATTTTACATATATTAATGTATATATTTCAATGCTACTCTCTCAATTCATCCCACACTTTCCTTCTCAACATAGCACTCCTTGGAGGAAAGAACACTAGACCCTCACTTTTGGTATCCTGAGCCTTGGACCCCAAGATTAAATGATGCATAAAACCAGCCTCTGTGGCACAGCATAGGGCCTAAAGATAGGACATATAAAACTAATTGTTTCTGTGGAATTTAGAAACCATTCAACTTTCACTAAAGCGGACCCTCCCCTTAGAGAAACTTGTTACCAAAAAGGAGAACTATGATGGAAAACAAAGAACATTTCCTTCTTGGAACAGGGCAAAAGGAGAGACCTATAGGAAAACAAAATACAGAACTGTCTGTGCCAGGACTGTGTCCAAGTCCATCCTCGCAAGATCAGTTAAACAGAACAATAAACCTCATTAGAACTCTGCTTTAATTCACCTGCCTAGTCTTAAATATGTAGGCTTCATAGATGATATCTTCATCTACTCCAAAACAGTTACATTCAGAACTATTAATAATAGCAAAAATCAGATCTGCATATACTATCCTCATTATCAAGGTTTTTACTTGGGTCTTTTCTGCCTTTACTACTTTAAGCACATGAATGATTCAATCAACATGATCAAAGGTCCAGAAGAGTTTATATTTTCACATGTTGTTATTTATAACCTAAAAAGGAGAGGCTCATCTGAGCTAGCCAGTTATCAACTCCCACAACTTCTTCAATTTTTCCAAACAGAATTTCTTAAAAGTGTCACTGAATTTTAAAGCACCTTCCCATAAAAACCCTTCGAGGGTAAGGAGCATGACCCCACCGTCCTAAGCTCGGGCTACTTAGCCAATATGCAGCTAATAAAAAAAATCAGGGGTTGAAACCAGATAAAGCCACAGAAGACACAGACCATGGTTTTTCCATTTAAGGGTCTTGTCTTTATCGCCTACTATGTAAAAAAAGAAATACACACATACATATATGGTGATACACAAATTTGGAAAAGTCCCTGATGCTGGGAAAGACTAAGGGCAGAAGAAGAGGGCGACGGGATGAGATGGTTGGATGGCATCACTGACTCAAAGGACATAAGTCTGAGCAAACTCCAGGTGATAGTGAAGGATGGGGGAGCCTGGCGAGCTACCTGCCGCCCACGGGGTCACAAAGAGTCAAACACGACTTAGCAACTGAACAAGAGCAACACGATTTTGAGTAAAACCCAGTTCCTGCCCTGAACACAGCCATCCTACTCACCAGACAGAAATCTAAATCTGTGGCATCATGGGAACAGAACAAGTCAGAGTGGCATGATGGTGAAGGTTTTGGAGCCACGGAGACCAATCCATGGGTTTAAAATCCCCAAACCCTAACTCTACTATGCTTCACCTTCCCTATGATCCTGGGCCTGAAACTTAAACACTCTAAATCTTAGAATCCTAATTCGTAACAGAGATGACATACCACAAAGTAACTTTAAGAATTAAAATCTTAATTTTAAACATGACAAGTGCCTAGAACTACGCCTAGCAAGAAATACACACTACATAGGTGGTTGTGACGGTCTCATGTTATTCCATCTGCATATTATATCGGCCCAACTACAACTTCTAAAGCCCAATTAAATGTCAGTGGAATGGGCTTTCCCTTTTTCTGTTTAGGATATTAAAATGATAGGGCTTTATGGCCAATAACAATCGGAGCTGACTGAGGGAGGGTGAAGGATGAGTCACACATTTTTGCCTTGAATAGTGCCAATGACCACAGTGGGAAAAGCAGACAGAAGCTGGGGGTGAGGGGACTTGGGGAGGTGGAGAGTGGAAAGCAGGCAACAATTAGGAGGAAAATGAGTTCAGTTTGGATATCTCAAAAGTACATATGAGTCATCCAAGTAGAACTTTCCAAAAGATTGTTTGAGACAGGGTGAACTTGGAGAAAGACCTGGGGGTCATTAGCATGTGGGTGGTGGCTAAAGCCATGGAAATACAGAAGTCACACAAAGAAGCTTAGCAGACTAAAAGCAAAGCACCAAGGATGCAAGCCCAGGGAGTGTGCACACTTACTGGCAGGCACAGTAGGACCTAGGAAGAAATGAAAGGGAGAAAAGTAGGAAAAATGCAAAGGAACCCAAAGGAGAAAGTTTCAAACGAGGAATGGGAGTGATCAGTAGGTCAAGAGCTACAGAAAAGTCTTGTCACAAGTCCTCTTAGAGGCCATCTGTAACCTTAGGAGCAGTTTCTGTGAGGTTGAGGTGATGGAAACCAGATGACAGGTCGTCAGTAAGATCTCTGCCTAAATGGTGAAATTCTTTGATTTCAAAATAGAAACTCACTGTTCTCCAAACCCACAAAATATTAAAACCTCAAACAACTGATTACAAGGTGTTTTTTTTTCCCCCCAGAGAAAGGGAAATTTGCAAAAGAGACCCAGTCAAAAACCACAAAAGCCAGTTAACATGATCTTTGCTATTAAGCTCCTATCTATTTCCTTGAAGCTGGTCCTCAAGGAGAGAGAAAAGAAAAATTAGCTTAATTCTCTACCACCCAAAAACTGGAGGAGGGGAAAAAGGGTCTAACTTACTAGATAAATTTCCTGTCCAATAATTCTCCAAGGGCAATGCACATAAATTGCTATTTCAACATTACCTAGAGAAATGTGTTGCCACAAGTCGGGAGAGACTTTGGTTTCAATATGCAAATCCCTGCATACTTTGGTAAAATTCCATTTAAGCAGAGTCCCACCTGGATTTCTAAATAAGCCTGAGCTCTTGTTAAATTTAGTAGATTGTTCCTCAACATCATTTTCTTCATTCTTTGTATACTTATAACTGTAGAAAGTGCTTTCCTAGGCAATTTTAAATAAAAGTTATAAAATGGTTCTATGATGCAAATTATAGCACTACAAGGGACTGTTTGGCTTGGCAGTATAAACTGGTAAAACTAGTTAGCAGACTTCAAAAATTATTCCCCCAAAACATCTGCTCAGGCTAGAAAGAAGTTTTTGTTTTTTTTTTAAGTCTACTCCACATACAAGAATTTATACACCATCACCTCTTGAGAAGCTTAAAACGCGTGCACGCGTGCACACACACACACACATACACAGACAGATAGCAAGTGAACAACAACAAATCTAAGTTGTGTCCAACTCTTGTGGCCCCATGAGCTACAGCCCACCAGGCTGCTTTGTCCATGGGATTTTCCAGTCAAGAATACTGGAGTGGGTTGCCATCTCCTCTTCCAGAGGATCTTCCCAACCCAGGAATCAAACCCACATCTCCTGCATTGACAGGTGGATTCTTTATAACTGAGCCACCAGGGCAGTCTAGGTAAGTGGGTAGGTAGGTAGGTATATACACAGCAGGGACACTCTCTCCATCCCCCTATTTCCAGTTCAGTAGGCCTAGGGGGAGTCCCAGTATCTTAATTTTTAAAACCTCAAGGGAGATTATAATGTGTCCTCCCCTGACATGCTCCTGTTGAGAAGCTTTTATGTTTTGGCAGGATCCGCCAAAGCGAGGGGGGGCAGACAGGGGGGATGGCAACTGTCCACTGCTTCATGGACGAGCAAGACACAGTCAGAAAGGTGACTGCAGAATACGAAGTCCTGCGAGCAAGCCACACTGGACAGATGGCAGAGTGCATCTGCACATCGCATGGATGTCTCAAGAACACTCAGGTTGGAAGCAGCTTTAACCCTGATCCCACCTCCTAGGGAAGAGTGTTTCCAACACCCACAGAGAAGAGATCCAGGGCAGAGCCTTCATTCCCTGAGTCAACAGTTCTGTCCTGGGCCTCCTGGGGACTTCTGCTCCACAGCCTCAACTGAGAGCATCGGAGCATGAATAACAACAGTCCTCCAAGCTGTGCCCACTCAGGATGGGACTGGAGACTCTGTTCTCAGTCAGTTCTCTCTCCTTAAAGGAAAGAGGGAATACTTGAGTCCTACTACACGCTACACACTGGAGACAGCAAATACAAATGAAAAGGCGTACAGACCAAAAATCTTACCCATCAGGAACCTCCAGTCTCAAACACCTTGCATTAGGTACTTTTGTTTCACGATTTACATGTAAGATAGCAGTACAGGAAAACCACAGTCCAGGAGATGTTCAGCAACGTGTTTAAAGTTCTTAAGGCCACAAGAAGCCTCCCTGAAACCCAGGAGGGGAGTAACTCCAAACAGGTTAACAAGACAGCATGTAGAGCAGATGAGAGATGGAACCCAAGCTGTTGTAACTGGTATGGCACTAAAAAGGCAGCCTGGGAAGACGTCTGGGTAAGGTAGGTGTAGACGTCCCTTTATTTGTCTCCTGGTAACTATGGGGAAGTTCATATTAATTATTAAACTTCAAAAGCTATTCACAAGAATTGGGGACGAGAAAAATGATAAAGAAGTAAACATCACAATATATTCATCTATTGAATCATTCTGTTGTACACCTAAAACTAACGCTACATGTCAACTACAACTCAATTTTTAAAATATATCAAAAACAGACAGCAGGCTGACACCATTAAAAATCTAAAAATTTTTATCAGTTCTACTGATACAATATTTTTGGTGCCCCCCCAAACCCTGAAATGGGCACCAAAAAAGGTCAGAAAGATTTTTAAAGAATGTTATCAACACATCCCTATTACTAAGAGTTCTTCAATATAAGTAATTAAGTCATGGATTTTTTTTTTTCCAATTCTTCTTAAATTTCTTTGAATAAAAAACCAATTTACCTTCAAAAGCCACAGAATTTTTCAGAAAATAACATACTGTGGAAAACTTGTATACTTTGTAGAAATACAGCTTTTCCCTGGGTCTCACTCACCTTGCCTCACCCCAGACTCCACTTGCTGGCAACAGAGAGCAGCTGTCTCACTCGGGGGAAACCCCGAACGGATCAGGCGACTACAGCAAGATGGAACGAGAACTGAAAAAAGAAAAACCAGTCAGTATACTCGTCCTATGACACCAGAAGCACAGAGTTCATAAAACCAGCTACAACCAGGACTTCAGAAAAAGCCATGATGGACAGGAAAAGCCATCAGTATATACATACTTTAAACAGGGGAACAAGGTGATGGGCTGGCAAACCAAGAAAACTCATTCCTCCTCCTGACAACCTCTGCCCAGGCTGACCAGGGACTGTCACTGAAAGCCTCGTCTTGAGCAAGGTACTGCAGCATTCAAACTACCTTCTCTAGCTTGGGTTTTCTCTTCAGCTGATACTAATAAGTTTGCAGCCCAACACAAGCGTCTCAAAGGTTTCAGACAATGAGCCCAGAACCTTACTAAGGCACTCATGGTGCTGAAGTTCTCCAGAATATTTTCTTCCCATATTTCCTGCCTCACTCCTCACAGGTCCCGGTTCTTTAAACGACTCACCGTTTCCGAACACACCGCCTAATCTCACACCTTTGCTCTCCCTGTTCCCTCATCCGGAGACACCGCCCCCACTCCGGAGATTAGTCATCCTCCAAACACAGCTCAAGTACCCCCTGCATGCCCGGCCTACCCCCACAGCACCTCGCCTCTGCACACAAAGCCCCTCGCAGGCACCTGTGTCCTAGCGCCTGCTTCCCTCTGCCTTGACCCCGCCCCTCCTCCCCAGCTGGCCCCTCTACCACCCTCCTGTTCTTCTCACAAGGAGAGGCACATGCCAAGGCATGTTTGTTCCTTGAAGGATTTCCAACAAGAGGTTCTCTGTGACTGACTTGGAGTCCATTTCCCTGGGAAATATTCTTCTTACTGCTACTCTGGTCCTGGAAGATGTTCTTTTTCAAGAGTGCTATCCAAGCTCCAACACAGCGACAACCGGGCTCTTGCCCAACTCAGTCCCCTCACAGCAAGGCTGCCGGGCATCACTGCCAAAGAGGATGGATCATGTGTAGTCACGCCGGGGCCAATGAAACCACCTTAGCAGGGCCCCGGAGTGTAATAGGTTCGTGCATGCAAAGGCTGGGCGGAGACCTCTTTCTCCGTTAAGTCTGTTTGATGAGGAGCTCTATAAGACATGCCACGCCCTCATCCCCCCACCACCACTAATCACAACCCACCTGAACTTCAGAGATGAAAATGGAGCACGGGAGCTCTTCTCTGGGAGGAAACCAGGGACGGAGGCAGGGGACAGGCCTGATGCTCCCCACCTCCACCTCAGAGAGAGCTAAGATCTCATTCAAGCAGAACATGGAGGAGAAACCTACCCGGTCCAGGTGGTCCCCTGACATCAAATCTCACCTCACATTCAGCAACAGCCCCCAAAGCTGCCCAGGCTTCTGAGCGCCGCCCCCCACCCCCACCACCTGCCGGGTTCTGCTTCCCTAGGTTGCTGACCTCGCTGGTAGTACTGACGCATTCACTGCAGCAGAGCACCACCTGGTGAACCACAGCTCAAATATCCGAGGCATCCTCCTAGGGTTCACTCGTAAGGCAATCACCTGCCTCATTGCCGAGAGTCTGGCAGCCAGGGAAGGAGTCCATCTCACACCTGCTGCGAGGACATCAGCCAACCTCCTCGCACAAAACACCTCAGCAGCAGAGGCAGGCATCTCAACGGTCCCAACCACAACTGCCAGACAAGTATAAAAGAGTATTCACCACAGCTGCCCACTGTCGCACAGACCCTCAGCCCAGAGGAACCACGGACATGTGTGCACTCTCACCACTAACAGGTGATCATACACCTCGTGCTCTCTCTCTGGCCTCTTCTCCACTCACAGCAACCCATTTACTACTTCTGTGATGGCGGAGGGCAGGCAGTCCTTTCTGAGTTCACGATGACAAACAGAGCTCTGTAAATTACAGAGGTGCCAAAGAGGAGGCAACTTTCTGCAAAGAAGGACTGTCCCTACAGCCTGATTTGTGGTGATGCGATCAGAGTCTAGATTCTGCATTTGGTCCTACATGGGTTTTAAGGGCCACATTCAGTAATTACAGAAAGGAAAAAGGGAGGTGGAGACCAGAGGAACTCTGAGTGGTGTTTGAGGAGTTACTTATAACTACGGTTAGATCACTCATCCACCAGACTCAGAAGAGAAACTACCCCTCGAGTTTTCAATTGTCCTTTAAAAATCTATGTTAGTCGAGGAAAAAATTGACCTTTTTACTTTTTATATTTTCTTGTTTTAGCATTCCTCCACTAAAACTTCCCAGGTGGCACTAATGGTAAAGAAACCGCCTGCCAATGCAGGAGACAGAGAGATGTGGGTTCAGTCCCTGGGTCAGGAAGATCCCCTGGAGAAGGAAACGACAACCCACTCCAGTATTCTTGCCTGCAAAATCCTATGGTCAGAGGAGCCTGGCAGGTTACAGTCCATGGGGTCACAAAGAGTCAGACACGACTGAAGCATCTTAGCATGACCACTACAAGGGCTCCATTTTCAACACACAGTCCAAAATTTGGGCCCAAGCAAGTTTTGAAAACCAAGCATTTTGCTATATAATATTCTCATGTAAACTTCAAAAAGTACACTTATTGAAGGAACTTTTTATGGAACCTAAAATACAGGAGTTTAGAGACCAGGTGGGTGATGACATTCAACTGCCAAATCACTAGCTTTTTATTTTCATGTATCTAATTTCCAGTTGGCTCCTAAAAATAAAACTTGAAAAAGCCTTTCGAAGAGAATTATTAGGGTTTACCTCCTGGCCCTCATTCTGTTTCAAAGATGAACAAAGAGACTTTAAAGTTGTTTATCCAACAGAAATAAGCTTTTTTCTCTTAAGCATCCTTCCCAAAACCTAGCACTGGGCATCTGCAGACCACAAAACAAAGATGAGGGAATGTTTGCCGTCCAAAGTGTGTGGCCAGTGATC
Organism: Bison bison bison; assembly: GCF_000754665.1. Taxonomy (NCBI): domain Eukaryota; kingdom Metazoa; phylum Chordata; class Mammalia; order Artiodactyla; family Bovidae; genus Bison; species Bison bison. Next base: position 10,222,559 of record NW_011495014.1, read on the forward strand.
CCGTGTAACTGTCCGAGTCCTCCGGTGGCACTGGGTCCCGCTGCACTGAATACTGCTCCTCACAGTGTGAGGCCCAGAGAGGGTGACCAGCGAGACGAAGCCTGCAGCCTTCACCAAGTCACACCCCACTGTATCCGAGAGCTCGTGCAGCACAATGGAAAACAACACCACTGAAATTCTGAAGCCAGTGAAAGAAAGCTCTTGTTTTTGTTTTGCTTCATTTTGAATGCTGGTGCTTAACAGAAAGCAAGTTTAAACAAAGACAAGAAAATAGGAAGAAGGGAAACTCTGGAGACTCAGCATGCATCTGGGACCTGAGCTGCAACAGGCATTATATAAAACTACTTGCTTCCATTTCAAATCTTGCAGTTTCCATTTTCCTTAACACAAGTTTACTACGAGTACCGTTAAACTGTCCACTGAGGCAATTTAGATCCTTCACCACCCATCAGAATCTCCTAAGGAGCTTTAAAAATTCTGATACCCAAGAGAGTTAGAACAGAACGTCTAGGGACCCAAATGTGGTTACTTTTTAAAGCTGACCAGCTGATTCTAATGCAAAGCCAGGACTTGGAACCTCTGCTCTAACCTATCCTCAGGGTGTTTTTTTCTGTCTTGGTGGTGCTGCTGCTGCTAAGTCGCTTCAGTCGTGTCCGACTCTGTGCGACCCCATAGATGGCAGCCCACCAGGCTCCCCCATCCCTGGGATTCTCCAGGCAAGAACACTGGAGTGGGTTGCCATTTCCTTCTCCAATGCATGAAAGTGAAGACTGAAAGTGAAGTCACTCAGTCGTGTCTGACTCTTACCAAACCCATGGACTGCAGCCTACCAGGCTCCTCCGCCCATGGGATTTTCCAGTCAAGAGTACTGGAGTGGGTTGCCATTGTGTTTTCCGTCTTGGCGGTTGGGGAGCAGCAAATATTTACACCCAAAACAAAGGGAGTGGGAGGAGAAACACAAATTGACAGGTAGAGAGCCAAAGGAAGCTGGAGTGAGTAACACTGTGCAGGGGCTGATCACCAGGGTGGGTGCAAGTTGGGGCCTGGTGGTGCACACTCCCGGAAGGAAGGACAGGGGTGGGGAAAAACCAGGTCATTCCCTAAGTAAGGCCTGGATGGACCTTGTCATGGAGTTGATAAGAAAGAACAATTCAAAGCTCATCTGTAAAGAACATCCTGGTGTCAAGTGTTTGCTATGTGAGAAGTGATTATTATAACACTGGTTTTCAGATGTGAAGAACTGTATTTATCATTGTGATTTCTCTTGGTTCTTCTAGTAATAGTACTAACAGGTTTTTTAACTGATAACCCATATTTTCTTGCTCACTAACTCTGACAAAGCACATACTCATTACAGGCTAACTGTCTGGAGTTACAATGTCCAAAGAACAAAGCTTTCCTAGGCTCATATGAGAGCTGACTCCAAACCTGATTCAATTACCATCATGGTGTTCTCAGATGTGGCAGCATGTGGATAAGAGAGAGAAGCTGGATACCTAGGAAGGGTGAGGACGCGAGAACACTGTCTCCAGCTGAGAGCTAATTCCATCCTCACTTCATTTTCCTTAGTCCACAGGGTTACCTGCTCTCTACCTGTCCTGTAACAGAGGGACAAAAAGCAGGCTGTTCAGCTGGGTACCTCCTTCCCAATTTCAGTCTCTCATGGAGGAATTAATCAGTTTTACTTTATCCATCCTTTACCAGTGCTGCCCGAAGTAAATTACGGTGCAGGCCATCTGTATCAGATACACCTGGGCCATTTCTAGACACCCCAGACAGCATAAGAAGGCAATCAAAATACCTGGAGTACAGCCCACGAGTCTGCATTTTAATCAACCATACAGGCACAACAGCCTGTGAACCCATCATAAACTCTCACCAACTCCTCCTTGGAAATGGATTTATCAGGTGTGCTGCTAAATCCCTCCATAACCTCTGCCACTTCCTACCTGGGCTTTCATTAACTCACCCTCCCTCTTGGTCTCTCAAGGTATCTGGTCTCCTCAAAGTACACTACATGGCCTTTCATTCAAATACCTCTTGGACCCCAGCACTGCTGGCTCAAAGCTCCTGACTCATGTCACGCCTCTCTGAACTCACATCAGATGCAAAACTTCTCTAGCACTTTCAGCTGTGGAGTTCCGATCTGTTAGCTCTTTTCCTCTCTCAACTAAACCTCAAGCTTCTTGAAGGCAGGGTCCACATCATCCCTCTGAGTCTTCCACAGGGCAAAGTATATCTTGGGTTTCCAGAGCAGTGGTTGACTAACAGACCAAGCTCCTGCTTCAGCCCCAGGTTTTCCTTCATTCACCTTCTTCTCTTCTCCCTGAGAAAACTTTTTGATCTCTCCTTTCCAAAACGAATTGTTTCAGGCAAGGGTGGGAGAAAAATTAACATGCTACTGGGGAAAGAGTGAGGAGGGGCGAAAGAAACAAGTCAGCAACCTCAACTCTCCAGCCAACAGCTAGAAACCAAGAAGATCTACTTAGTCTTTGAAGCTGCCAAAATCAAATAAACTCATGTACAATTTAGAAGAGAATGTCCCAATTTCTCCTTTTTATGCCACACCTCTTTTCCCAGGCACTCCCTGAGAGCTAGGTTTACTCCTTTTTTAGATAAAATACTAACAGGGAAATATTTGTTTTCCCTGGTCACCATAAATGAAGAAAGTGGAGGGTGACTGCTAGATCAAGGTACAACGAACAGTCCTGAGAAATGATTACAGGCAGTCACAGTTTAAATAGGCTTTCAGTCCCCCAAAGAGTCCAAGAACACCTAAACAAAGCATTTCAATACAGCACCAGTAGCGGCTCTAAGAGATCACCCCAGGCACGAAGTAAAGGTTATCTCCTTCTGGGGGGATGGTGTCTCCAGTCACTACATTCAGGAGAGAAGATGCCCACAGTGAGTGACCTCAGGGGCTAAGAATCAAGTGTTCTCAGAAACAGCAATGGCCACTGTGTCCTACTGCAATGCGATGTCCCTATGTTTGTCCCAAACCAGCGACCACCCAGACAGACTTTCCCTCAGCGTGGCCATTCTGATGGGGAACCTTTCTTCTGGCTACACCTGCCATCTGCTAATCACTTTCCACCTATCTTTTCTTATGCTATTTGTGAGTAAAGCTGCTCTCTGGATCATAAACTTCCTTGAGCAGAGGGACTGCACCTTTGTATGAACACCATGCCCCCTCATCTCTGCATCTCACAGCTGATATCTACTAACCCTATCCAGAAGCCCTGCAGCCAGCTGATCTTAAGGAAGGAGGTATTTAAATGAGTGTTTTAAAGTAGCCTGAAGATTTCTATAGTCTTTAAAGATAGATTTTCATGCTTTCTGATAGCATTTTTAAAAACACAGGTTCACCTTAGGATCCTGTGATCAGTGAGACAAGCCTCAATTTATCATCTTCCAATCTAGTCTGTACGGGACAGAGTGCTAAGTCACCTCAGTTGTGTCCAACTTTGTGTGACCCTATGGACTGTACCCAGCTGTCCGTGTAAGCCCTCCGTCCATGGGATTCTTCAGGCAAGAATACTGGAGTGGGTTGCCATGTAGAGCCCAGGCATAAATTCTGGCCGGAGAAGGCAATGGCAACCCACTCCAGTACTCTTGCCTGGAAAATCCCAAGGACGGAGGGGCCTGGTGGGCTGCAGTCCATGGGGTCGCTAGGAGTCGGACACGACTGAGTGACTTCACTTTATTTTTTCACTTTCATGCATTGGAGAAGGAAATGGCAACCCACTCCAGTGTTCTTGCCTGGAAAATCCCAGGGACGTGGGAGCCTGGTGGGCTGCCATCTATGGGGTCACACAGAGTCGGACACGACTGAAGCGACTTAGCAGCAGCAGCAGCAGCAGCATAAATTCTGGGCCAAACTGCATGTGCCCATCTGAAACTGCACATTTACGGTGAGTTTATCCTTGACCTAAAGGAAAGCTAACCTCCAGTGGCTTCAATCATACATCTATTCAGAACTAATTGTTGGATAATTTCATATTTATATCTTGATAAGTAGCAGCATTCAAGTAACAATTTGCTTTAGTAAAGAGAGTAATGAATCTAACTGGTAGTTCTATAATCATAAGGTTATGATTTACACTTGGCTCAAGGATTTTTTTTTCTGTAAACTGAGTTAGAAACTCTTTTTCCAGATTCACAAAAGTAACTCTCAGTATTGTTTCAAGTTCATTGTTTAATATGCCACTTAACTCTAAGACCTGTCCATTTACAAGCAGGCTACCATGCGTCACCGGGTACCGAAACCTTATCTCATCACGTCTGAGCTGTGCAGGCCTTCCAGGCCAGGCCTGTGCTTCCAGCTTCCACAGCCCGTCCTTCCTTCCCCACAGCTGAAGCCTCTTGACCCATGCCCCCACCCTCCCCTCCCTGGCTCCATCCAGCAGGAATTTCTAGAACAGAGATTCAAACAGCTTGAGCCAAGTTGTTCTTGCTGCTTAACCAACCCTGACCTTGCTGTGTCTAACAACTGGGCTTCTCTCTCCTGCATTCCACAGGCCTGGGTCACCCTCTCGTTCAGTTCTGGTAACAGCCTGAGGCCCTAGCTGGATAACCTGTAGGTCCCTGGGCTCTGAGATGCTGCATAGTACTTGATCATCTTCCAGGGTACTGGCGGTCTAACCTGAACCCACTGGGCTTCAGCTGCTTAACCTATCTGAATCTCAACATATCAGAAATAAAAACCTCAGCAACAAAAACATCAACAAAGCAAGAGAAAATGTGGGATGAATCTTTTCCTTGAGCATTTAACACCCCCACGCTGTGGGTGCTGAAGTCAGAGGACTTCTTATAAACCACTTCAAAGCTAACACCCATGGCTACTTAATGTGCAAGCATGCGCACCCAGTCCTGTCCAACTCTTTGCAACCCCAAGGATTATAGCCCACCAGGCTGCTCTGTCCACGGAATTTCCCAGGCAAGAATACTGGCAGGGGTTACCATTTCCTTCTCAAGGGGATCTTCCTGACCCAGGGATCAAACCCGGGTCTCTTGTGTCTCCTGCATTGACAGGCAGGTTCTTTACTAGCTGAGCCATGGAGAAAGCCAGCTACTGAATATAAAATATGAGAATGACTAGATAATTATTCTCTGCTAGAAATCAAATCATCTTCTAATATCTCATTAACAAAGCTAAGTTTATAAGTACATTTTTATCCATAGCCTTAAAAAAAAAATCAGACATTAAAAACTGGCTAGCTAAACTCTCTTTCACTTCAAAATAACTTGAAAAACAGCAACCTTCATTTTCTGGTCAAAGCTTATTTTTGCAACACCTATCATTTTCTACAGAATTCTACCATTTTCTGCTTTCTACCACTATTTTGCAGAAAGACTTTTCCCTCTTGGCTTTGTATCTTTGCTTTTTGATCTTGTTAACAATCCTGAAAATTCCAACCTTGCAATTTTTTCAGTCCTGGGAAGGAAAAACACACAGTCATTTAAAAACCAAAAGCAGTGTCAACACTTCCTCAATGACATAGCTGCTGTGAGCGACCAGTGAATAAAAGTCTGAGTTTTTCTGTTGTTGGGTTTCTTGGTCTGCTTTTATTGGGGGGGGTGGGGAGGTGGGATAATGACTTCTCTCAAAATAATTCTCAGAGTTATTAAGCACATGGTCAGAAACAGTATGGCATTAGCGTAAAGCTAAAAGTACTATGATAAAGTTCTGTAATAAAGCACAGAAAATATACATGAACAACAAAAAAAAGGTTTCTCAAGGACTCCAGACAGGAGAGAACCCACTCTGTGTGCCAGGCATTACCTGCCACACAAGTTCTTTAAGGTATTACAAACCTTTTAAAAAAAAAAAAGAGGCATGTGACCCAGCAAGCCCACTTCTGAGTTTTTATCCAAAAGAACTGAAATCAGGATCTCGAAGAGCTATCTGCACTCCCACGTCCACTATAGCCTGATTCACAATAACTAAGACTGGAAGCACCCTAAATGTCCATCAGCAGATGAATAGACAAAGAAAATGTGACATATCCATACAATAGAGTATTATTCGGCCTTAAAAAAAGAAAATCCTGTCATATGCTACCACATAGATGAAACTTGAGGACATTAAGCTTGCTTGATGAAATAAGCCAATCTCAGGAGAACAAATACTGCATGATTCTAACTCATATGAGGTGTCTAAAGCAGTCAGGGTCCTAGAAGCAGAAAGTAGAATATGGTGGTTGCCAGGGGCTGGGGCAAGGATTGTGGGGGGACAGGGAGAGGAGATGGGAAATGGAGTGTTGCGGTTCAAGTCTCAGTGATTTAAGATGAAAAAGTTATACGGATCTGCTATACATTATGCTTAGAGCTAACAATAGTGTACTGTGCACTTAAATTTTAACTTTTAAGTCTTTTTTTTAAACCACAATTTTTTAACAGTGAGGAAACAGGCTCAGGAATTCAGATTATGCTGGCTTCAAAGTTCCCATCCCTTCTACTACTGCTTCATACAGCCTACTTGCAGGCAAAGTATAAACAATGTAGGTAAGCATATAATTATGGGCTAAAGTGCAGGGTAGGAGGAAAGGAGAGGGGACAGGGAGGCAAAGAAGGCTGAAGTCACCGAGGAAAGCCTCAAAGTAAAGGGCAACCTAAGCCGACCCCTGAAGGTGAAGCTGAGCCCATGGGGACTTCAACAAGCCTGACATCTGAGTACAGACACTTGGCTGGTCCAAACCAAGAAGGCATGTGAGGAAACTGCTTTCAGCGGCCACAGGGTAGCAATATACAGAACAAACTTCACACTTCCAACTCATGAGCTAAACACAGAGAGCTAAAAACTGAAGCAAACCAAAGGAACTGGTCAGAGTACCTTATGCCATTTATAATCTAGCCCTCCCAGTTTTGAGTGCTTGTCAAATCCTGGAAAAGGCCTTGCTATAGGAGAAGCAAGCAACAGGATGAGATGGCTGGATGGCATCACTGACTCAATGAACATGAGTCTGAGCAAACTCTGGGAGATAGTGAAGAACAGGGAAGCCTGGTGTGTTGCAATTCGTGGGGTCACAGTCGGACACAACTTAGCGACTAAACATTGACAAGTATTATAAATAGTTACAGGGCATGGCCCTCCACTAGGTTCACTATGAGTTAAAACAATCAAAAATAAGACAAGGTATACAATACTACTAATATGGCAAAACCAATACAATATTGTAAAGTTAAAAAATAAAATTAAAAAATAAAAAATAAACAAAAGAATAAAAACGTGGCTTTAGAGTAATGCCCCAATTATACAACATTCCTAAAAAAGTATGCTGAGCAAATACGAATAAATCTTTTAGACAATGAAATAGCTCCCTTTAAGTATCAAATGGGTTAACAGAGGAAACCTGCCTATGGACTTTGTTCTGAATGAGTATTAATACTCATTAAATACTTTACTTAATGCTGTGAGAGACCAGTAAATAAAAGTCTGAGTTTTTCCGTTGTTGGGTTCCTTGGTTTGCTTTTATTGGCGGGGCAGTGGGGGGGACTTCTCTCAAAATAATTCTCAGAGTTATTAAGCACATGGTCAGAAACAGTATGGCATTAGTGTAAAGCTAAAAGTACTATGATAAAGTTCTGTAATAAAGCACAGAAAATATACATGAACAAAAAAAAAGGTTTCTCAAGGACTCCAGACAGGAGAGAGTACTGTGAGTACTGGTCACTCACAGTATTAAATAAAGTATTATCTTTATTTTATTGTGTGAAATGGCCTGGGGGGTGGATCTTAATCAATTGAAGATGCACACTGAAGTCTTTACCAGCAACACATAAAGCCTGGAAATTGCTTCAAAATTTTCTAACCACATTAAAAAACAATCGTGATTAATCAGACAAGACTGGCAGACGTTGATATCTGTGCAGACTGCATGGGTATACAGTGGCACATATTACCTCACTACTTGCATGCCTTTGACAATTTCTATGGTGACTTTTTAAAGCCCTACATCACCCATTTGGAGTAACATTTCAACATTTATTTACTAGAATCCAGCTACCTCATTGTCATACACAGGTTCTCTATCCAGAATGTCCTTTTATTTCACATAGACAGCTCCGATTCACTTCCCAAGACCCCACCCTCTTCCTTTCACTCAGTACAGAGTACAGTACAGTTACAGTCTTCAATCCCCCCGTGCTCCCACTATATCCCGTTCATCTCTGAGGTGTGCCCCTCACACTGTCATATATTTGCATATGCAAACAGCAGCCCCCCAGACATTAGGAAAAGAACCCAAGTTTGTTTATCATCATATGATGATATGGGAACAGTAAGTACTGATACATACAGAGGAATTTAACAAGGCCTAACCTGGAGTCATCACAAAAACCCAGCTGCTGTCCTGCAGCAAAGAATCTCAGAAAGGTCTGTCAGGCTGCACAGCCTGTGTTCTTCCCCAGCTCACGTCCTTGCACAGTCAAGCAAGCTGACTTCTACAGCCTGCCTCCACTTCTAACTTCCAAATTGTTATTTCTTATGGACAGAACCCCTGAACATACACCAATGTTCACAGGTCAAATGGCCTCCAGATAAAAGAAAACAGAGACCCCCCAGGCACACGCTCTGAAGAAAGGTACACAGAACACACGTGTGCCGTTTATTCTGGACTGCTCAGCGGGCCTGCCTGCTCGATTCCAAAGTCGTTCAAGATAAGACTGTCGGGTGATACGTAACTGTACCTGTGCAATACCTCCATCTCCTGCCTAACCAACACACTGGAAGGAACACCAGCTGAGAAAGACTGGCGTCCTGGCCACTCCCCTGACTAGCAGCATCACCTCGTGGGAATCAAGTCACTTCTCCATCAGCCTTCAAGACTCTGACGATCAGAACTGGAACACCACCCACCACAGGCTGACGTGAGGAAGCAAAATAAATGTATATCCAGGGCTTTAAAACCTATGTTTAAAGAGCAAAACTTTTTTCTTGTACAATTTCAAAATGATGAAAAAGATACAGATCTCTCTAGTACTTTCTCCAGGAAAACTTTTAGCTGTCATTTTTTTTAAGTTTTTTTATTATTATGGCATAATGTCTGGCTGCACTGGGTCTTCACTGCTGTGTGTGGGCTTTCTCTAGTTGCGGTGGGCAGGGGCTATTCTCTAGTTGCGGTTTAGACTTCTCATTGCCGTAACTCTCTTGTTGAGGGGCAGAGGTTCTAGGGCACCCCGGGCTCAGTAGTTGTGGAGTACGGGTTTAGCTGTCCCCCCTTAGTTGTCTAGAATCTTCCCAGACCAGGGACTGAACCCATGTCCCCTGCATTGGCAGGCAAATTCTTTACCACTGGACTACCGGGGAAGTCCTCAACTGTATTTAGTTTTTAATTGTTTAAATGGGAGTTTACAAATCATCTCTCCAACCCTTAAACTTACAGTATGAACCTACATCTCACACTCTAACCCTGAATTACATGCCATTCTATATTGTTCATCCTTCTCCAGTGTGTGGACAAAATGGTAAAGTACAAAAGATAGGAAATCTGAAAGTAATCTGGATTCTTGTGCTAGCTTGTCAGTATTTTTCAGATCTTTTTTGAATTTTAGAGCAATCTTCTTCAGGTGTGTGCGGGGAGATAGTAACTTTGGGGAGGGGTGGAAATCTTAATTTCAGCCATTCCTTCAGTTTTAATTTCAGTTATAGTCTGTTCAATTTAAACAAACACTTACTATTTTATTTTAAATGTCTGTAGTAAATTTCTGAATGGTAAAATTACTTTTCAGTACTTTTAAAGAAATCTTTACCAAAGCATAGATTACTTCTGTCAATGGGAAAATAACTTTAAAAAAACAAAAGCCTTGATTAGTTTCAGTTGAATGAGAAAAGGGCCCCAACCCTGCCCTATGTCTTAAATTGGATTTGAAAACCACTGGCATCTACCAAAATGTAGGCAAAGGGTCAAATATTAGAGAAATACAGTGATTACTATGTCATTCATAAGTAAATTACCTGTTTTAAGTAAACCATTAACCTTGCATTCTCATTTACAGTATTTATCTGTAAGATGATCAGATCTTTTAGTTTGGAGTCCTGGGCTAATTAAGTAAGGACTTAGTCTCTTAGCTTCCTGTAACTCCAGACTACGGCTGGTTCAACAAAGGCACAATGCTGCTGCTGCTGCTGCTAAGTCGCTTCAGACACATCCGACTCTGTGCGACCCCATAGACAGCAGCCCACCAGGCTCCCCCATCCCTGGGATTCTCCAGGCAAGAACACTGGAGTGGGTTGCCATTTCCTTCTCCAATGCATGAAAGTGAAAAGTGAAAGTGAAGTCACTCAGTCGTGTAGATGCTCTAAAACCGCACCTGTACTAGCAAACAATTTTAAATACCCTGGTAATGATCCATAGCTCAGAAGCTATCTATAGGAGTGGTAACAAATTATTACACTTTAACCTAATAAGCCCAGTGTGTTCCCACAGTTGGTAAAAAGATAAAAAGAAGCACTGTGGTGTCTAGAAAAGGACTACTGGACAGGATGCCAGTGTGGGCAGGGTGGGGCCAGGGAGGGGGAGCTGTGTTGGCTACACCACACAATAGTTATATATTGGAGAAGGTTACATCTATACCACTCAACAGATGTGTTTGTCCAAAGGGTTCTGGCCGTACCATACAACAGATGTATGACATTGAACCAGTCTCTTTAATTTGCTGCCCCTGAATAGCTTCATAGGCAAAGTTAGCAAGCTGAATTAGCTGTGTTCAAGCCTTTCTGATACTAGTGAAAGTGTTAGTCGCTCAGTTGTGTCTGACTCTTTGTGACTCCATAGACTGCAGCCCACCAGGTTCCTCTGTCCATGGAATCCTCCAGGCAAGAATACTGGAGTGGGTAGCCATTTCCTTCTCCAGGGGATCTTCCCGACCCACGGATCGAACCTGGGTCTCCTGTGTTGCCGGCGGATTCATCACCATCTGAGACATCAGGGAAACCCTTCCCATACCACAATTCAATTTAAATCCACAAACGCTTGATTAACTCCAAATTAAAAGAAATAAGGCATGTAAAATCCTTAGTACAGTGGCTAGAATGCCCACACACTTCTGTTGGCTGTTATTAAAATAAGGCGGCTCAGGTCTGTATGTGTTGAACATAGCGTATATTTGAATTTCTTTGGTGGGATTTTCTAAACGAAAACACACACACACTTTAAAGTCCTATTTTAATCAGCATTGTTAAATCAAAGGATCCCCAAATTAAACAATAAATTATGAAGCTCTACATGAAAGGATATGAGCCTCTCAAAATTGACTGGCTTTGTTTTGTTTTGAATTAGACTTTCAGTGAACTCTTGGCAGCAAGAGGGAGGAAATCATGAGTGCTGTCAAGATCACTGGCTCAGCAGACATTTAATGAAAACTGCTGTATCAAAATTGCAGCTGGGTAAGCAAAGATCGGCGAGACCCTGCCTCCGGGTCCAAAAAACGGCAAGTGACCAGAGTCCCAGGGGTACAAAGTGGTGAAGGGTCTTGGATATATCAGAATAAGGCTCTCCTGAAACCTCCAGAAAAAGTGTCTTAAAAGTAGTGTGGCAAAGATACTCTGTCTGGCCCACATGCTTTGTTGTAGTTTCTAATTGAGTTAGGTTGCCAACTCTCAGAAATCAAAAGGTCATCCCTAAATAACGGTCCAGCCTCTCGGAAGTTCGCAAGTGCCAGCAGCACTGAGCCCGAGTCCCCACTCTGTGACACCCCGCCCCCACAGCGGTGCAGCCCCTCCACTGCTCCCCGTAATTAACCCCAGCAGAGGGGCTCAGCCTTCGCCGTCAGCTCACTCCCTCGCTGGCTCACGATCCCATCTGCCTTTGCCCCCTCTACCTGTGCATAAGCACAGAGCTTTGCCAGAGCTCAAGCTCTGAAGCAGAGACCTCCCGAGCTGGCACCTCCACTCTGCCACATACCAGTCTTGTCATTATCTTAGGCAAGTAATTCATCTCTTAGCTTCCCATCTGCAAACTCTGATATTAACAGTATTTACCTCATAGGGCTGGTGTGAGGGGAAATGTGTCGTTACCTGCAAAGCGCCTCATGCATAGCAACTGCTCTATAAATATTAGATGTTACTACTCTCTGGCCCCTGAGGGCATGTTAGTGTCAAACTTCTGTCCTAGAGCTTAAATATTCTAAAGTTGCCTACTAAATTATGATCAAAAAGAAAAAGGCATATGGTGAAAGCTGTTCAGACACAACTTAAGAATTATGAGGGACTTTACTGGCAGTCCAGAAAAGATTCCATGCTTCCACTGCAGGGGCACAAGTTCAATCCCTGGCCGGGTAACTACAATCCCACAAGCCACAAAGTGCAGCCAAAAAATAAAAGTAAAGAATTATGACACCTCCCACTTACAAAGGACAAATATTCTATGATTTCACATATACGAGGTACCTAGAAGAGGCAAAAATCACTGAGACAGAAAGTAGAATAGAGGTTAGATAGGCAGGGAGAAGTGGAGAATGGGCAGTTAGTATCTAATGGGTATAGAGTTTCTCCTGGGGTCAAGATGAAAAAGTACTGGGGATGGATGTATGCTGACTGCACAACCACTGGAATGTAATTAGCGCCACTGAACTATACACTTAAAAATGATTAAAATGTAAATTTTGTTTATGTATACTTTAAAGGAAGGACTGATGTTGAAGAAGCTCCAATTCTTTGCCCACCTCATGTGAAGAACTGACTCATTGGAAAAGACCCTGATGCTGGGAAAGATTGAGGGCAGGAGGAGAAGGGGACGACAGAGGATGAGATGGTTGGCTGGCATCAGCGACTGAATGGACATGAGTTTGAGCAAGTTCCAGGAGATGGTGAAGGACAGGGAAGCCTGGTGTGCTGCAGTCCATGGGGTCGCAAAGAGTCGAACACGACTGAGAGACTTAACTGATACTTTAAAACCATTTTTGAAAAATGAATGACTAGAGTAGACATAATTTGGCCTGCTGCTGTTTGCTAGAATTAAGTGGTTAATGATCCCTAAGACCCCAAATACAGTACACATTCATGTTCTCAAAAGCCAACTACTGCATTTCCCCTAATAGTTTAGGAAGAACTGTGTTAACTATCTAACGGCTGTGCAGCACGGCTTTCTCTCCATCTGGAGGCTTGTGGGGATGAGACTTCAGCAGATACAGTTACGAGGCCAGGGGGATTGCCTTTTCATATCCATCTACAGAGGTTGGGCTGTTCTTCCTTAATTATCAAATGCTCCACACAGACACCTCATTCGCTCTTTTCTCTCAAAAAGAGACAAAATAGGCAGCTTCCTGCCAAGCACTATGTAACTGGCTGCCTTTGAACTGGGAGATGCCAGGCAACAGCAACAAGAGGTTTTCATTTCCATGCCTGTTTCACAACAGCATCCAACATAACAAGAGTCTGAGACAGCAAAAGAGACACATTTGAATAGAACAGTCTTTTGGGCTCTGTGGGAGAGGGAGAAGGTGGGATGATTTGGGAGAATGGCATTGAAACATGTATAATATCATATAAGAAACAGATCGCCAGTCCAGGTTCGATGCAGGATACAGGATGCTTGGGGCTGGTGCACTGGGATGACCCAGAGGGATGGTACGGGGAGGGAGGTGAGAGGGGGGGTTCAGGATGGGGAACACATGAACACCTGTGGAGGATTCATGTTGATGTATGGCAAAACCAATACAATATTGTAAAGTAATTAGCCTCCAATTAAAATAAATAAATTTAAATTAAAAAAAAAAAAAGAGTCCTGCCAGGCTACAAACCAACACGTAGAAGGCACTGTCCCAAACCACTTCAACCAAGGTCTGACTTTTAAATTTCCATATGTTGTGGTGTCTGTCCTTCATTTAAAAAAAAAAGAAAGGATGTAAAATATAAGCAAATGTAAAACCTGAAAACTGCATTTAGCCTGAGAAATACTCACACATTATATCCAGTATGTATCTGCAGTCTTCCAACTCAGTGTTAGTTGCTCAGTCGTGACCGATTCTTTGCAACCCTATGGAATGTAGTCCCCAGGCTCCTCTGTCCATGGGATTCACCAGGCAAGAATACTAGAGTGGTTAGCCATTCCCTTCTCCAGGGGATCTTCCCGACGTAGGTATAGAACTCAAGTCTCCTGCATTGCTGGCAGATTCTTTATTGTCTAAGCCATGAGAACCACTACAAATATTTATTCCCTAACATATACAGAGCCACCCCCTACAAATTTACAATCCTGAGCCAAACAAACTGCACTAGCTCTAAGAAGAAACTGTACTGCACTTGGAAATTTCTTAAATAAACTGATGCATTTTTGGTACCAAGTTGTTTGGCAGGAAAGATATCTCTATATATTACTGAAAAATCAAAGTGATAGAATATATTTCATCTTTTAAATACTACACTTTAAACTTGGACTGGGAGAACTACCTGGTTCTACTTCTGGTTCTGATTTCTAAAACTGCCTGAGAGTTAAGAGACTAACTACCCAGGCGGCTGTATATCCTATATATAAACCCTCAAACACTGATGATCATTTTCCCCTGCAAGGACCAAAAAGACAAAAAGGGGGGAAAAATCACAGGCTAAGTACACATTATGTATCTCTTCAAAACCAATGTGTGCATCAAATGATGAGTATTTTTATACTCCTGGGATTAAAGGGGAGAAGATAAATGTTTTTAAAACTCCCTAAAAAACAGCCTCAAACAAAACTGTCTCCA
>NW_011495014.1:10237347-10262191 GCF_000754665.1 Bison bison bison
AAGAAATGGCTTCAATTTACCAGCCAGGAATCAGTGAGCAGGGGAGTTGGTATTTTTGTGAGTAGAAAGTGTGGCCTTCTCTGTCAAAGCTGAATATAAACCAAGTAACAAATCTTTTATTAAACAGGGCTGGGAAAGTTGCTGAATTAGGAGACAAAAAGAGAGTGTGACCTCAGTTTCACTGTTGTTATGGCCTGAACTGTCCACCCCCTCCCCACCCTTACTTAAAAAGCTTCTTGTTGAAGACCTAACTCCCAGACCTCAAAATGTGACGGTATTTGGAGACAGTCTTTATACTTAAGTAATGAAGTTAAAACAAGACCTTTGGGAGGGCCCTCATCCAATATGACTAGTGTCCTTATAAAAAGGAGAAATTTAAACAGAGTCAGACATGCCTAGAGAGCAGATGATGTGAAGACAGTTATCTAATAACTCCCAAGGAGAAGAGTCTAACACATATCCTTCCTTCTCAGGTTTCAGATGGAACCAGCCCTGCCAACACCTTGCTCTTGGACCTCCAGCCTCCAGAACCCTGAGACAATACATCTCTGTAGTTTAAGCCACCTTGTCTGTGGAACTGTTCTGGCAGCCTTAACAGCTGTTTACCAACCATACAACCTCAGATTCAACACAACCCAGTCCTTGGGGACCTTTCCTATCAGGTGCACAGAAAACAATACCCTTGCAAATATCCTGCAAATCTACAAACAGCTATGTAGCAGTCAGCACTGTAAGGCACAGTGGGTTACAGAAGAAATCTAAAACTCTTTCCACCCTCTCCTGCAAAGATCTTAACCACCTAATTGGCATAGGGAATGTACAATGCGTTGCAAATTGACCACACCACTATAAATCAGGACCGGGAATGTATTTTTTAAAAAATCAAACTCTATACTTACCAGCCAACAACCCAAAAAGCAGAGTCACTTTTAAGATAGGATTGTTTTTCTCAGGACAAATGGCAAAGACTGCATAAATACTCTCATGTTCTGTGAAGTCTGGATGCATCAAGATGTGTCATCCTCTGGGTCTCACCCCTTTGGGACACAATTTTACTGCAGGAATATGACGTAACTGGCCTGCTTTTGGCCACCAAACAGAATACAATATGCCTTCAATATGTCAGCCTGGTTTATCTCCCTAAATACATAATTGATTTTCAACATTTTATGCTCCAATTACTGCCCCAAAGCAGATTGGGACAAGTTCACATTTCAAATGCTCCTTCCTTCCAAGGACAAAAGGAGTGATCAGAACAATTAACAAAGTCTCTGCAATTTTTCTTGGAGGAGTTGTTTGCTTGCCACCTTCTCCATTTTCTCTGCCACTCACATATATACCCTCATGCATCAGAAAGGATACAGAACCTTTACAACCTGACTAAAACAGAGCCATACACAATATGAAAAACAACCAACAAGAAGAGAAGAAGGAATTGTCTTTATTTAGAACACTGAATGAGCAGCTAACTTACAGTCCCAACAGAAATGGAATCAGGACCAATGTCAAAAAAAATTAAAAGCTTCAACTTTCCTTAAAAAAAAAAGTAGAGCTATATATTTAGGTCATTTTATTTTTAACCACAGTCTTCTAAATGACCTGAATATCCCAACATCCAGTCTAAATGACAAGTTTTGTAATTCCTATGAATAATTTAGTTGGGCAAATTTGTTTTACTTGTTGAATAAAAATGTTACTTTAGAAAATGACAAGCCAGTTGCCCACAATAATTTTCAGTCTGAACATCTTCCATTACTCTTAGGAAAAAATAGCCTGGGATGGGAGAGAGCAACTTTAAAACTCAGTCTCCAGCACGGCATGGACATTAACAGCCATATGGAAAGGGGTAGTTTTGTTTATCTGAAGTTTTCCAGCTATTCACACCCCACCTCACCAAAGTGGGGGGAAAAAATGCAAATACCAAGGTACTTTACAGTTCCAAAGGCATATGTTTAAATTCAGTTTCTGAAAGACATTACTATTAGCACAATCAGAGTGACTTTCTTAGAACATCAAATGAATATTATAAACCAGAAGATTCTACTTTGACATCTACTAAAATGGAAACAGCAGCAGCTTTGGCCTCAGCATCCGATATGGTTTTGTTTTATTTCTAAATCCAGCTTCACTTCACAAAAGTATCTGGAGTAGAATGAAACTTATATCCAGAATGCTGTTGGCCATGGAAAACAGAATAGCATTTATTACTGGGTGGAGCTGGGAAGTAGGGTATACATGATGCTCTTGTCTCCTTTTAGGTGGAGAGCAGGCCTCCAGCTTACGATCCCAGCCCCACACTCACCCCTTCCTAGAAGCCCTGGTGACAGAGCTCATCCTTGAAGGTCGGGAACAGAAACTGGGGTGGGGGGGTTGATAGGGAAGAAGCGCCTCCACCTTCTTCTTCCTAGATGCCAAGCTACTCTCTGGAGGCACATATTGAAGTCTTCTTGAGACTTCCCTGGCAGTCCAGTGGTTAAGACTGGACACTTGCAATGCAGGAGGCATAAGTTCAATCCCTGGTTGGGGAACTAAGATCCCACATGCCATGTGGTGTGGCCAAAATATTTAAAACAATTAAAAAAAAAAAATTAAAAAATTAAGTCTTCTTAAACATCTTGGCTCTATGAGGACAGCACCACATGAGCAGCCAGACAAGCCTAATGACTGTGTGGAAGTCAATTAGGAAGCTCACGGTTGACAAACGTTTACATCACACTCTCCAACATGAGTTCCATCAGTTTAAAAAAACAAAGTACCATTTGAATTCCTGATACTGTCTTTCTCCTGTCCCTCTGAGAACTGGTTCAGAACTCAGATTGACAGGAAAAAGTGGACTGTCCTTTTAGTGCCCTTCTCTCAAATCCCAACAATCTAAAGAATGAGTTTCCCTGTTTGAGAGATAAAATTTGAGATTTGACTCTCTTTCTAAAGTTTATTTTACTTCTAGTAACCTGTGAAAAAATAGAACAAGTCTAACATCCCAAACACTGACTTTTTTCCATTTCATTCAAAACTAACGATGAATCACCGTTACTATTATTATGACCATCTCTCTGTATTCCAGTTCAGCCAGTGAGTAGTGGTAGCCGAGTGTACTTATCCACGTTACTCACACTTGTTTATAAAATGAGAATAGTGATATCCCTATCTCATGGGTATAATTTATAGAGTGAATGAAATGAGGATAAAAAGAATTACTGTACATAAAGCACCCAGAACGTACAAAGTTGGTAGTATTACATGTCACCTCCCTGCTTCATCTCTTCAAAATAGACACACTCACTGAAAACCAGAAAGGGCTTTAGAAAATTATTCCAATAAACCTTTCTTTTATTTTTAGATGAGGAAATTGAGACCAGAGAAAAATTTCTAAAGCTCTTCATTCAGTTCTCTAAACACTTATTTCTGAATGTTATCCACTTCCCACATTCTTGAAATAGGATTTGGCAGATTATAATCTGGAAGAAAGGAAAACCAACCTAGACAGCATGTTAAAAAGCAGAGACATTACTTTACCAACAAAGGTCCGTATAGTCAAAGCTATGGTTTTTCCAGTAGTCATGTATGGATGTGAGAGTTGGACTGTGAAGAAAGCTGAGCACCGAGGAATTGATGCTTTTGAACTGTGGTGTTGGAGAAGACTCTTGAGAGACCCCTGGACAGTAAGGAGATCCAAACAGTCAATCCTAAAGGAAATCAGTCCTGAATATTCATTGGTAGGACTGATGCTGAAGCTGAAATTCCAATACTTGGGCCACCTGATGTGAAGGACCCACTCATTGGAAAAGATCCTGATGCTGGGAAAGATTGAAGGCGGGAGGAGAAGGGGTCGACAGAGGATGAGATGATTGGATGGCATCACCGACACGATGGACATGAGTTTGAGTAGGCTCCAGGAGTTGGTGATGGACAGGGAAGCCTGGCGTGCTGCAGCCCATGGGGTTGCAAAGAGTCGGACACGACTGAGCAACTGAAATGAACTGAACTGAATCTGTACACTAGAGCCACGTGTTAGTATCGGATCTTTTTTTACCTTACAAAGAAGGCCAAGAGGAAGACTCGCAGGGTTTATGGGCAGGCTGGCCCTTAGGCCCAGGCCCTTCACCGGATGCTCCCACGCCTTTTCATTGAAAGAGCAGGGAAGGGCACGGCTGCATTCCCCTAATGAGTCATGTTTCTGGAATCAGCATAACTCTTCCTTGATTCATTCTTTGAGTGAGGTCACTGTTCTCAAGGGCTCCCAGCAACCCAAAACCCTTATTTTATCAGTTTCTCAGTCTATTTCTGTCATTTCTAAGCATTTGCCAGCTATCACAGTTTCTCAATTTTCCCATCTAAGCTACAAACACATCAACCAATAATTTATGAGAGTGACTAAGCTTTTTTTTTATATAAAATTAAGGACAGGAATACTTACTGCTAGTGTCTTCTGAATGATATTATGACTACCATTTAAGAAAACTTCTTCAGATATGAATGCTGCCAAAGACTGGGTCCTTTTATCTATCCCATTTTTCAAGGAAGTTTCGAAGGAAAGGGGAGTACCTACCAATGGCCCATATTTCCTTTTTCTTCTGGTTCTTTAATATCTGCTCCATCTATTTCCAGAAGAGACCTTTTTCTCTCTCTTGTGAAACACTTCCGCTAAAAATACTCCAATAGCACTCAAGTATTTAATTTGCAGGTAATCAATAAACTTCGTCACTGTTGAAACGATGTTAAATTCAACTTTCCATTCAGTACTAAGTACACAGTTTTGTGCATCCTCAAATGGAAATGAAGCTTTGGGCAATCTATCAGTTATTTCTTCAGTCTGCTTTTAGTTCTTCAAGAAATAATCGTTCGAATTCTAAATCTGTCTGAAATTCCCAACTTATCATAGTAGTTAAAGCCAGTGCAAGAGATCAATAGAAAATCGTAGATGACCAG
Organism: Bison bison bison; assembly: GCF_000754665.1. Classification (NCBI taxonomy): domain Eukaryota; kingdom Metazoa; phylum Chordata; class Mammalia; order Artiodactyla; family Bovidae; genus Bison; species Bison bison. Next base: position 10,242,277 of record NW_011495014.1, read on the forward strand.
TCTACCCCAACCATCATCCCAACAAATTCATATTCATTACCACCTGTTGTCGCTGAGGAGCTGTACCTTGGAGCTATACTACAGCACTCTGCCCAGGTAAGCAAACAATAGTCTTGAACTCGACAGTCTCCCTTCCCACCATCTTTTAAGTTCAGAAATAGGTTTCTAAGATTTGACAATCTTAGGAAGTATTTGTGAGTAAACTAAGACTAATTTACCTACAAATATTCCACAACAAAGACAAGAAGGGTCCCATTCTAGCTCTGCTCCTGCCCTTTCAGAAACGACAGCAGCCTCCTGGCTGGTCTCTCCCAGGGGCTGACCAGCATGTCATCAGTCACCCCTCTAACCTTTCTACCCACCCAGCCCTCCTGCCAAAGTCAAACCCAGTGATTTCATCTGACTGAAATGGAGCAGGATCCTGTGGGGCCCTCCCCAGAATAAACCCTTTCCATGCCCCACCCCACCCCCATTTCTTGTGTATAGGAAATGGGCTTCATTCATCCTCCTTGACCTTGCCTGAGTTCCAAGAGGCAGATTCAAAACAGCTGCTAATCAGGGAAGGGAGGAAATGTAGAAACAAAGGAGGAGCGGCCAAGAAACAGTCTCCTCACCCCAAATTTTGTCCATAAAAACTCTTCCCCAAAAACCACCTGAGAGTTTGGAGGCTTTGACCATGAGCCGCCAGTTCTCCTTGATCGGCCCTGCAAAAAACCTTCCTCTGCTCCAAACTCTGACATTTTGGTTTGTTGGGCCTCTCTCTGCCTGGGGTGTAAGAACTTGTGGTTCAGCAACATTATTTCCACTTTCTCACTTCCAAATGATTAGCTTGCCTTTTTTACCACCCCATTCAAGTCTATTCCCCTCAAATAGATGAAATACTTTTCAAATTTACAAGCAATTCTGCAAATATTGTGTATAAGGCTTTCATACGCACAAATTCTTGTGTATGAACTGTATTTTTCACCTCTAGTCCAGCATGCCCAGCATAATCCATTATGAGGAAGTGATGTGACCATCCTAATGGGAACACTGTAATCCTTATAAGTTTGGTTTATGACCACCTCACCAACATTTTCAAGCAGATGGCTAAGGATAGCTTTCTGGTTTACTCCCCAAAACATCCTACACGCAATCTGCCTGACAGTGTACCTCTGTCAATTTCTCATCCACCTACCACTCCAAAAATCTAGCAACCCCTCCTTCAAAACACACACGTACTTTCTCTTTTCTAGATGACTTTTGGTCCTTCTCAACCAGATCAAAAGTAGAGGGTGCAAGGTGATCGCCTGGATATAGAAAAAAGATACTAGAATATCTAACCACATTTACTTTTCTCATTCCTTTATTTCTATTTTTATGGATTTAATCATGGTTTTAATTCAGAAATATACAAATGTTGCAGGTATGAGAAGTATTTTATTGGTAGAACTGCTATATCAAAGATGTTTTGACTACTGGGCTAAAGAATAACACTTTTTTATAATACAAGTCTTGGTGCTCTAAGGACAACTCCTCCAAAAATGTTGCATTCTAGTTATCTAATAAAACATTTTCTATTCATGTATATTTAGATGGTAACAATATTCTCATTACTAAAATCAGACCTCACTCTTGGCTTTCCTATTAGGTCTCTGAATCATATTTTCTCATTCAGGTGTACTCTTAAAGACAGTCTCCATAGTTAAAAGTTTTAATTTTTAAGTAGAGATAAAAATTAAGTAAATGAGCAAACATCCTTTAAAAGACAAACAACATTCAAGGCAAATTTTCACACAGATGGCACTTTAAAAAGTACACTGTTCTAAGTTCTTTAAAAGAACTTTAAAAAGGCACTGTTCTAAGTTCTTTCTAAGATCCCTTTCAAATTACCAATGGCATTTTTCACAGAACTAGAACAAAAAACTTCACAATTCATATGGAAACATGAAAGACCCCGAATAGCCAAAGCACTCTTGAGAAATAATGGAGGCAGACGAATCAACCTTTCTGACTTCAGACTATATTACAAATTTACGGTCATCAAGACAGTATGGTACTGGCACAAAAACACAGACCAACAGAACAAGATAGAAGGCCCAGAGATAAACCCACACACCTATAGGTACTTTATTTTTGACAAAGGAGGCAAGAATATACAATAGGGCAAAGACAGCCTCTTCAATAAGTGGTGTGGGGAAAACTGGACAGCTGTGTGTAAAAGACTGAAATTAGAACACTTCCTAACACCATACACAAAGATATACTTAAAATGCATTAAAGACCTAAATGTAAGACCAGAAACTATAGAACTGTTAGAGGAAAACATAGGTAGAACACGCGATGATATTAATCACAGCAAGATCCTCTGTGATCCACTTCCTAGAGTAATGGAAATAAACATAAAAAAAAAACAAGTGGGACCTAATTAAACCTAAAAGCTTTTGCACAGCAAAGGAACTATAAACAAGGTGAAAAGATGACCCTCAGAATGGGAGAAAATAATAGCAAATGAAACAACTGACAAAGGATTAATTTCCAAAATATACAAGCAGCTCATATAACTCAAGGCCAGAAAAACATACAACCCAATCAAAAAGTGGGAAAAAGACCTAAACAGACATTTCTCCAAAAAAGACACTCAGATGGCTAACAAACACATGAAAAGATGCTCAACATCACTCATTATCAGAGAAATGCAAATCAAAAGTATTATGAGATATCACTTCACACCAGTCAGAATGGACATCAACAAAAAGTCTACAAACAATAAATGCTGGAGAGGGTGTGGAGAAAAGGGAACCCTCTTGCACTGTTGGTAGGAATGTAAACTGATAAATCCTCTTGCACTGTTGGTGGGGATGTAAATTGATACATTCTCTCACTGTGGAGAACAGTATGGAGATTCCTTTAAAAAACTAGAAATTTTTAACTAAAAATTCCTTAATAAAACCACTATATGACCCAGCAAGCCCATTATTAGGTATATACCCTGAGGAAACCAAAATTGAAAAAGACACATGTACCCCAATGTTCACTACAGCACTATTTACAGTAGCTAGAACATGGAAGCAAGCCAGATGTCCATCAACAGATGAACGGAGAAAGAAGCTGTGGTACATATACAGAATGCCCTATTACTCAGCCATAAAAAGGAACACATTTGAGTCAGTTCTAACGAGGTGGATGAACCTAGAGCCTATTATACAGAGCAAAGTAAGTCAGAAAGAGAAAAACAAATATCGTATACTAACATATGAAATCTAGAAAGATGGTATTGATGAAATTATTTGCAGGGTAGCAGTGGAGACACAGACACAGAGAACAGACTGATGGACACGGAGTGGGGGAAGGGAGGACAGGCTGGGATCTATGGAGAGAGTAACATGGAAACTTATATTACCACGTGTAAAATAGATAACCAATGGGAATTTGCTGTATGGTTCAGGGAACTCAAACTGGGGCTTTGTAACAACCTAGAGGGTGGAATGGGGAGGGAAGTGGGACGGAGGCTCAAGAGGGAGGGGACACATGTATATCTATGACTGATTTATGTTGATATTTGGCAGAAACAAACACGATTCTCTAAAGCAATTATCCTTCAATTTAAAAATAAATTAATTAAAAAAATTAAAACCAAGTAAATGAGCAAAAGTACATGCACTGTTCTAAGTTCTTTCTCATTTAATCCTCATAGTGAGTGAAAGTCACTCAGTCGTGTCCAACTCTTATGCAACCCCATGGACTATACAGTCCAAGGAGTTCTCCAAGCCAGAATACTGGAGTGGGTAGCCTTTCCCTTCTCCAGGGGATCTTTCCAACCCAGGGATTGAACCCAGGTCTCCCACACTGCAGGCAGATTCTTTACCAGCTGAGCCACAGGGGAAGCCCTAATAACATTATTAGAATTACAAAATTATGTCGTATATATTTTTAATAAAATTACAAAAATTACTATAAGAGATGGAGAAATTATCTTTTAGAAAACTCAAGACACCTCTAGTTAGTAATATTTTCAGTGAAACAGTTCCAACCATTACTCCCCGTGCCTTTCAGTCTCTTCACTGACCTATTGTCAAGGAACCCGTTATTAGTGGTGTGGCCTTGGGCAGGCAACAATTACTCTGTGATGCAGAACCTTTTTCTGCATTAAGTTCATTCACTACAGCACCTACTCTGTGCCAGACACTGTTCTGGGCTGGGGGATACATTTGTGAACAAAAGACAAGATTGTGTTCTCAAGGAGCTTATTAGGTAATACTTAGATGGCCCCTGGCCCAGAAGATAACAGTACATCATGTTAGCCATCATTAGCTCTCAAAATTAAGTGTCACCTTAGAAATCATTATCTTAGTCCTATCTTCACGTTAAAATAAAATCCTATTTGCTTTATTTTACCTAGGCCCAAATGCTTCTTAGCAAGAGAAAAAGGGCAGAAAGGGGGACAGTTAAATGATTCATCAGAATCTGGCACCACCGAGCATATAAACTCTACATTTCCTGGGAAAGAACTGTTGTAAAGTGCTACAGATACCACCAGCTACTGGGGATACAACAGACTGCTGCCAGGAACAAGATTCTGCAAACAACTTTTGATGGATAGCATCCCTCTGCGATTTGGCTCCTCCCAGGACTTTGCAATGATGCTGATGAAGGTCTATTTACACCTGGAGGTTACAGCTGACGTGCTGCTGCACCTCTGACAAGCTGCAAATTTTAACTACAGAGAAATTTAATCCCTAATGACGCCAGCTTTCAAGCTGCCCTTACAAAGCCTGCCATGAGAACATCTCTTTATTTGTTCAGAATTATTACATAATCACAGGCCATGCTCACCACAGTCACCATACACAGAAAGCAGCCTGTCTTTCAGCACAGAATCGAAAACCACCGGCAGGAGAATAAAAGAATTCTGCTCAATCCAAAGTAAATACGTGAAGTAAAATGATAACAGGAACTCTCCGGAGAGCAGTTCCCTTATAAACAGCTTAGATCACTTCACAAACACCTCGCTAAATCCAAATATCTGAAGTAGGCCCCCCCATCTCCATCTGGTGTCACAAATGTCATCGGCCACCACTGAAGGCAGGATACGCCTTAGAGGGTTTAGGTTACACCCTCAAAAGACTTCCTGAGGAGTTACATACAGTCTATCAATATATACGTTTCAGCCCATTCTATTAAAAAGAAAAAATCTGCAGCACGTTTGCAGTCTCCTGGTCAGCTAGAGTCAGGTAGTTGGCTATGATTTGACCTCACACTTGGTATTTGCTCTGTCAGCATCAGAACACAGGCAACCCTCCTCACCCCTCCGTGCCCTCCTCCCCAAATTCATGCACCAAAATTCAACATCAGGTTGCAGAACTTAGACTCAACAGGAAACACTGTAGGGAGGGAGGGGAAAAAACAAGGGAGGGAGGGATCAAGAACAGAGGTACAGGCTGAGCCACAATCTATACTGTCCATATCTCCAGCCCCTCCCACAGCAAGTCTCAATCTGGGAAGAATCTTCTGCCTACAATTCTGTAGATGGCAGGCTCCTCCCCCAACACTAGGCCCTTATGTTTCTCTGTAGTCCTCAACCCCCTTCTGAGACCACATCAGCGCTACCTGGACTTCCCATCAGTTCATCACAGCTCACGCCTGATCTAGACATGGACACGCAAATCCTTGCATCCTTCCATCTGACCTCTCATCCCTGTGGTCCTCTCTCCCATCCCCCACCACCCTCCTTTCCTCATCCAGCTTTTTCCCTACTGAGTTTCCTACAACCCCTTCCTTCTCCCTCTTCACTCAGTCTCTACAACCTTCTTTCCCTTGGTAAATTCCCCAGGGGTTACTGGCAAGGGTTATAGAGTCAGGAGATTTGGCAGTGCCCAGCCTCTGCCAGTTTCTGGATGGCAAGATGCTTAATCTCTTCAAACCCGAGACTTGTCATCGGTACAGCAGGGTTTACCTATTTCTGAAAGTGAGGATTAAATGATTCACTACGTATAAAGCGTTTAGCAAAATACCCATATACTTTCAAATATGAAATAAGAGCCCATTTTGTAACCAGAAAATCATCAATGGTAGAGAGGATCATTTTCTCCCTCTACCATCTTTTTAATTTTTTTTATGGTGGTAAAATATACACAACATGAAATTTACTATTTCAGCTACTTTTAAGTGTACACTTCAGTGACACTTGAGTACATTCATGCTGCTGTGCAGCCTTCACGACCATCCATCTCTAGAACCTTCTCTGCTTCCCAAACTAAAAACTCTGTATCCATTAGACACTCACTCCCCATTCCCTCCTCCCCACCTTGGACAAGCTCTCTCCACAGGGAGGTGTTGGCTGAGCCCTTCTCTTCCAACCCCGTGTAAAATATCTATCCTCCTTTGAGACTCTCAGCACTCACAGCTATACCACCCTCCACTCCAATTCTCAGCTGTCACCTATCTATTTTTGGTAACTTCTCCTCCTTCACCAGGAAAGGAAGGGAAGGGGCTTAGTTCACAATCTTCTCTTCAGCAGTCAGTTCCCAAAGGAATGAACGGGAGCGGACGTGTTGGGGGTGGGGGAGGTGTTTTTACAACCTGGATTGGATTCACCTACCTCACATTCACCCACTTTGTTACCCCCCAAACACCACACAGCTTACCTTCCAAATAAACCCTGTCCCCACCACCAGCCTCCACCTCTCCAAGCTACTCCCTTGAGATGTAGCTCAAAAATCACCTCTTCCAGGAAGTCCCCCCTGCACTACTCTTCTTCCAGCTCCTCTGATAGCCCACACACTTCGAACTTCATTTTGCTATTTATCAACTGTGTGACCTTGAGTCACTGCTTAACCTCTATGGGCTTTTAGTTGCTCGTCTACACATAGGAATAATAACTCCTCATCATGAGGTTGTTGAATTAGTTCATGGCACTTCGAGCACTGCCCCACACACAGCATTAGGAAGTGACAGCACTTCCTGTCATGATCACTGCACTTGAGCCTCTGATCCTTGGCTCTGGACTCCAGTCCATGCCATCCCCAGGGCCACACCTTAGAGTCAGAGGGCACAATTCCTTGCTCTTGCTGGTGACCACAACTTCTGTGCCTCCAGCTCTTACCTGCCTCCCCCTCACCCCCAGGGGACTTGCTCTCCAATGTCCCTGGGCGCGCCCCTTTCCTCACTGAGGGTGATCCTTTGACCCACCCCCTTTGCCAGCACCCTGGATGATCTGCACCTCTCTTCTTTGGCTGCACCCATGGGAATCCACACCACCACTTAGCTTCCCCACACCTACGCCCTGAGCTAAGAGTCCCCATGAAGACATGCCACTCCACTTGAATAGCTCCACCCCAAAAGGCCCCCAGTGTCCTAAAAAAGCCCACCCTAATGCCCCATGCCTTAGAGTCCCCAAAGAAAAGCCCCTCCCAGTCCCCTCACGACTATCTCAAACTTTTACCACCATTTTCCTTGACCCCACTCTAGCTTTCCTCCCACTTCACCCAGAAACCCAAAGCCAGCAGACTAACTGCACTAACACTCCAAATTCCTGCCCCGGTTCTCCATCCACCGATGTATGCACACGCACCTCCCCGGCCTTTCCCCTTCACTCCCATTTCCACTGGCCTCTCCTACACACGCACTCCTGCACTCCACCTACCTCACACTTACCCACTTTGTTCCCCTCTACAGCACACTGTTTACCTTCCACAGGTCAGCTCCTGTCCCCTACACTCAACCCCACTTCAACTGGCTACTCCCTTGACCTGTGTGCATGCTCAGTCGCTAAGTTACATCTGACTGTTTTCAACCCCATGGACTGTAGCCTGCCAGGTTCCTCTGTCCTTGGGATTTCCCAAGCAAGAGTACTGGATTGGGTTGCCATTTCCTTCTTCAGGGGATCTTTCCAACCCAGGGAACCCGCTGTCTCCTGTACTGGCAGGTGGGCTCTTTACCACTAGCCACCAGGAAAGCCCTGACTATTCCACACACACACGCCTCAACAAACTTCACTTTGCCATTTCTTCTGTGTCTCTCCCTAACACAGAGGCTACACGGTCCACTGCAAACCCTAAGTGCCTGGCACACAGGGGTTGCAGTGACTGCTGAAGAAACCAAAGGATATAGGCAACAAATCCAGCTTTTGCTCTTAAGTGTTTTAGTGAATGTTTTATTAGAAACATCACCAATTAAGATCTGTCAACAGTCACTTACATATGATGCCATATATTTTCTTTCTCTCTAAACTCAGAAGCGCCCCCTCCCCCCGCCTGCCCAGAACAAATATTCCTTTGATGAAAGAAAGACCAGAAACAAAACACTACTTCCTTCTCAACCAAAACAGAAAACCCAAAATAGCAAGACAGTTTATTAAAAGTATCCAGTTGACGCTGGCTTAGGTAGGAGTAAGTGCAGTTGTCCAAGCTTAAGAAGAGAAAGGGAAGTTTATTCTCGAAAGTTTATTCTCGACCGCTATTTGGGGGAGGCGATGAGACTCAAGTACTAAACACGAGAGTTGCCTGAAATAATAAGCCTCGGCTCTATTACAGCGCAAGGGAGGAAAAGGAAGCAGGAACTCCAGTGGAAATTTCCTTTGTCTAGTTTCACTTCAGGTAGGCCTTCCATACTAATTTCTCAACACTTATGATGATTTAATTTATAGGGAGTGATTTTGAAGACCCCGGGGACGCTGCAGATGGTTCCTCCGGGGCCCATCTGTTTGAGGAGAAAAGCTTGGCGCACACCATTACATCACTCTGACCTTCCTCCGCAACTTCCTATCCAACAAAATCTAGATGTTTGCTCTGTCAACAAGATATTTGTGTTTGTCTCCAGCTCTGGCCTCAGTTCCTGATTAGTTTTAAAATCATTATGCACCCGAGCTGAATAGGGCTACTGTTAGCAGCTGTAAGGTCCTTTTCTGGGCACATCCCCAAGTCTGTGGTCTTCAGGGAGTGATTTCTGTCCTTTCTGCATAATTACACACTCTCCTGATTGATGCGCTGATCAATCCTCCCACCCCCAGCCAGAACTAAAACCTCGCTCTTCCCTGCTCTATTTATTTTCCCAGGGACCATCAGGAGGGGAGAATGGCATGGGGAGGGCAGCCCTGGGCTCCCCCCACAGAAATAAATGCTCAGGCACCACACATTCCACTGTCCCAGTCCAGACTCACCATCCCTTCCATCCATCCCAAAAGCTGCCCACACTGGTTAATACCATTTGAAGTACTGGAAACTCATGGCAGGAAACCAGCTGCTATTTTCTGGATGTTCACAGACCAGACCCCCCAACACCCCAGTGCCCACCAGCACAGATCTACTTCAGTCAAGCATGGTCCCCTAATCACCCACATCCGTGATCACCTCTTAAAGTGAATACTAGTAACCTACATCCTCCCAACTTTCCATCAGTCTCATTCTCCACAGGGCACAACCACAGACATAATATCAACTGTGAGTGCCCAGTAGGCACAGGGCCATAACCTTGGAAGAAATTACACTTTAAACAGGTTTGGTTTTGTTTTTCATTGTTGTTAAGGGAGAGGGGGTTTCACGTACTGATCTTTACAATTTACTTTGAAATATTTTTAAGAATAAAAAGGAGTGACAGGTATGTAATAGAGCAAAGACCACAAATTCCTAATTGTAGAATCTACACGGTGGGTACGTTCACTATACATTTCTTTCAGCTTCTCTTTGCATTTGAGTATTTTCTGAATTAAACGTTCAGGGGAAATGCGTTCAGTACTGCAGGGAGCCGGCGGGAGGACCTCCGTCCATGGCAAAGGTCATGAGGAAGGAGGCTCGACACAGGCAAAGGCGGGATCGAGCCTCAGGAGTCCCCCTGGAAATCCTCGAGCATCTACCCCCATAACCAGAGCCTGCCTACTTTACTACTTTGTGCTCTCACCTACATCTCTGACTTTACAGGGAGCTGTCCCCCACCACCTCTTTCAGAGAAGGAGTTAACTTAGAGCTCCAGTTAATAATAATTCCTGGGCATGACAGGAGTGTTCCAAACTTACAAACAGGCTTGTCCAGCCACATGTGATTGCTCACAGCCTCCCAACCATGCACAAGATGCTTTAAACCTTCTAAAAACAGGTTCTTTAGAGAAGTTAGAAAACTATTAGTATAAGTATAGTGGGCTGATTAGAAATTGTATTGGTGAAGGGTTTTTCATTTTTTGAGCCAATGTTTACTGCTAAGTCTCCACATCCCCTGCCCTTATACACATTAATGAATATATAGAAGAAAGAAGTATTAACCTTTGATATTAATCACGTTAGACCTTAGGCTAAGTAAATTCTTTCCTTAACTAAAACCCACTACACCCTCACCCTATAGGAATGTAACTTTATTTGGGTGGCGTCTGTTTCAAAAATAATCACCCCTGGAGAAATAAGTGTTCTGGTTGACTGACCGCTGTCACAAGGAGAGGGTCATAAATTGTCAGCAGGCCCCCCTGGCCAGAAGATGATGTAACACCCCTAAGACCTCTGTATACATTTGTACGAAGCACCTGACTTTTATAATAAAAGTCAGGACTGCTGTCCCTGCGTGACTTTTGCATAACATCTCAGTGTATAAAAACAGACCCTGGAAAATAAAGAATTGGGATCAGTTTCTCGAAATACTGGTCTCCCCATGTCGCTCTCTCAAACTCTGGCTGAGTCTCCATCTGGAGCGCGGAGCCTGCCATGCTTACTAATTATGCCTGGGCTTCTAAGATCCGACCGGGGAGGCCTCAGTGTGTCCTCTCCTTCGGGAGAACGGAAGGACGCCTGCGGCCTACGTAAGTGGTGCAAACTTCTTGTCTTGAAGTTTTATTGGTCTCCCGCGTAAACCAAGCTACTCAGCCTCTTTTCTCCACTGAATTTTCCTACTGAGCTATCCTCATTCTATTACTCTTTATATCTTTGATGAATATTTAAATAGTTGCCGATGCCGTCTCCCCTTCGAATACCCTGGATCAGCCAGGGCTGGACCCTGGCACAGTACGTTTTAGAAAACTTTACTAAATTCCAGACTACATTTGGGTTTCATCAGCTCCCACTAGTGTTGTCTTTCCATTTCAGGATCCATAGCCAGGATCCCACTTTGCAAATTGCCCGTCTTATCTCCCTAGACGCCTCTGGTCACCCTTTCTCTGTCTCCCATGACCTTGACAATTCTGAAGACTGCTGGGCAGGTTCTGTGTATTACAACCCTCAGGTGGGATCTGTCTGACCGTTTTTCTCACAGTTAACCTGGGACGATTGGTTCTGAAGGGGGAACCATGGAGGCAAGGTGTCCTCATCACATCATATTAAGAGGACATGCTCACAGCATGACCACCAGTGATGCCAACCTTGATTATCTGGTTAAGGTCAGTGTTTATGGGTTTTCTCTATTGTAAATTTACCTTTTCACACTTTCTATAATCTCTTTTTTTAGAAGCAAGTCACCAAATTCAGTCCACACTCAAGAGCTGGGGGAAATTAAGCCTCCCATTCCTGAAGGGGTAAGTATCTACATAAACCATTTGGAATTCCTCAACAAGAAGGACAACTCTTTTCCCTACATAAGCTTATATACATTTATTTTAATCTGGGCTATAAAGCAGTACCACTCTATTTTTTTTGCTCAAAGTGTTCTGGCTTTGGCTATTAGGAGGTCATTGATGTTGGCTCCTATGTCCTTTGGCAAGCCCCCTTCCTTTGTTTCTTGAGCATTTCCTTATTTTCTGATAATATGAGATGCTCTAGACCTATAATTATCCATTTCTCCAAAAGCCCAGATTACTTTTATTGAAGAACGATATTTAGAAACCAAGACCTGGGGACGTTGTTGCTACTAGGATGTCACTGCTTCCCAGCTCTCAATCTAGATTTTCTAGACAGATCTAGAAAATACATATATGTACACCAACCCAGATACGCACAATCACCTATCTGTATTAAGCTAAACATAAGGATGTCTCCAACTCTAATCCAGTACCATGTGATTCACTGCAGTCTTCTGCCCTTGCTTAACTTTAAATTCTCTCTCCAACAGTGGGAAAGCTGTCTCCCACCATCCACCATCCATTTATTTGTTGGACCTCTAAATACATTTTTCAGAATTGTTAACCCGTACTCCCATGAGAAACCACCTTACCAACTAGAGTACCTTGTTAATGTCCAGTCCTTTTGTATTTAGCCTTACAGTGTCTAAGCAAAACACCATTGTCCAAAGTTACTTGGTCTCATGCCTTTTTGTCCTCAACCCTTTCAGTGAGGTTATGCGAAACGACTGTGACACAGAGAGTCTCATGTCAAAATCTGCATTCACCCGGGAATACACACCCACATGCACACTGGTTTTTTGGTTTTAATTTGTATACATTTCTTACATACAGTTCTTTTTCTTTTCCAGTTTTACTGGGCCATAATCGACAAATACAATTATAAGCTAAAGTGCACAAGTGATGTTTTGATGTGCACATACTTTGTGAAAGAATTTTCCCCCTCCAAATTAACACATCTTTGCCTCCCTCACTCACCCCTTGAGAATACGTGTAAGTTCTACTCTCTTAGCGATTTCAATTATACAATACAGTGTTATCAACTATAGTCCCCATGTTATATATTGGATCCTCAGACTTTATTCATTTTATAACTCAAAGTTTGTACTCCTCTACAAAACTCTATTTCCCTCATCTCCCAGCAACCACTTTTCTACTCTGTTTCTACCAACTCAAGGTTTGTTTTTGTTTTTTTAATGATTCCACATATAAATGATACCATGCAGTGTTTGTCTTTCTCTATCGGGCTATTTCACTTAGCATAATGCCCTCCAGGTTCAACTATGTTCCCACAAGTAAGAAAATTTCCTTCTTTCTTAAGGCTGAATAGTATTCTATTGTACATATACAACCAACTTTTTTAGTCCATCATCCACTGATGAAAGTAAGTGGTCTGCCTAAGTTATTTAGTACCTATTTTATCTGAACAGTCTATTTAAATATTAGATACCACTTTCTATTGGTATACATGTTTTATTTTATCCTTAGTACTTTAGTACTTATTTCTGAGTGTACCTCAGAACACCTAGAATAGTTCTGAACCAGAGTGATTACCTAGATACTAATAAAATGAACAGATTATACAAATTAAAATTTTAACTACTATGTTAAGTTGATTATAACAGTTTAATTGCTGGAGATCTTTCAATAAAACTATTGAGGGAGAATGTTCATTGCAGGGTTATTTAAATATTAAGTAGACAGTTTAAAAAGTATACCAATAGGCTGGAATTTGAATTACATGGAGTCATTAGAAATCATTTGTAAAACACATTAACATGAGACAATATGCACGTTATGTGTGTACATAAAGAAAGCAAACTATACAAAAAGTACAGCATATCACTTAACATACATATATGTACACCTGCGAAAGAAAACACTGAAGGAAGGAAACGCACCAAAAAATTATTTTTTTAAGCTCCTGTCTTCTATTTTAATTAAAACTAAAAGACAGAAGACTGTGTTGGACCAGGGAAAGAGGAAGAAACAGAATCACAAGTTACGTACTGGAGCTCCACATCTAGGTAAGGACCTCCACATCTAGGTAAGGACCAAAGAAAACCAAGCAAAAAGCACAGCTGGGGAGTGCCTTCAGGTCAGCTGTAATCTGAGACTAACATTAAAAAGGTGAGGATGTGCTGCCTGTGATAATACATCCATTACAGAAGAAAATACAGGAGCAGAATGGAGAGCTGTCTGGGAAGCATCTGAGAGATGCGGGGCTTGGACAGAGCCTTCAAGGACAGGAGAGATCTCAAAGGAAGGAGGCAGCATGAATGGATACAAGCAGTAAGCAGTATTTCCATCCACCTGGAAGTTTTTTCATCCCATTCCATAAAAACCCAAGGAAGATTTTAAGCAGTGACAGCCACAGGGAGAGCTTCAGTTTAAAGTGTCCCACCCTCTTGACAAAGGGCTTGTGGGGATTGGGGCAGGATTACCGAATAGGATCTGGTCAGCCTGTAGCAGACTGGATAAACTCAACTGGCTGATAACTGGACTAGCTCTGGTTTTCAAAGATTAACATTTTTACATTGGAATTTATACTGTATCCTTATAAAACTGTGAGTCGCTTAGTCACACTCGACTCTTTGCGACCCCATGAACTGAGCTCGCTAGGCTCCTCTGTCCATGTAATTGTCCAGGCAAGAACACTGGAGTGGGTAGCCATTCCCTTCTCCAGGGGATCTTCCCAACCCAGGGCTTGAACCTGGGTCTCCCACATTTGCAGACAGATTCATTAATCATCTGAGCCACCAGGGAAGCCCATCCCTATAAAAAGTGCTTGTTACTATAGAACACACACACACACATGGTAACCATCCATTACACTGAAAAGGTCGATGGCAACAAAGACCAGCTTTCAGCTTGTCACAACTTTTCCAAGCACACCAGCCAGCTACCCCCAGGGCCAGATCACACACAGAGGTAAATACAAAGACAGCTACAGGACAACGTTCTACAAACACAGGGGCAACACCCCTAGAGAATCCACTTCTCAACACTAAGAGCTCAGGAGGAACAGTGTTTGTTAACATTTAACTAGACAAGGCAGCAGATGTTTTACACAAGTTATCTCTTAGTCTTCCCAACCAGCAAGACAAGGATTAGTCTTGTAAATGGCCACTCAGTTTGGAAATGGCAAAACTTTAATTCACACTCAGCTCCATCCAGCTTTAAGCCTGTTATCTTTCACTTGGAATGATATCATGTGTTTCAACAAACTTCAAAAGCAGACTTAAACATACCTTTAGTATCACTGGTTTAAAAAAAAAAAAAAGAGGTATCTAATCAGTTTTTTCTCAAAATAGTTATAATTCATATATGATGCCAGGAATTCAATTTAAAAATCTAAAGCATATTTTCAAGCCCCAATGGAATAAACATTTATGATTTTGCAAAGTATTACAAACTATAACATTACAAATATTATAACATTTTTTTAAAAAATGATTACAAGTCTAAAATATTAAAAACTCAACTTTATCACAATATGAATACTTCTCAAATTGAGACAGGATCATCCAGACTGACCTTTTTCATTCTCAGTGAAACTAATCAAGTTTGTATTCTAAAATGTACTACCCTCTTTCTCTCTGTATGTCTTCTCCGCCCCTTCCACTCACTCTCCCCTCCCCACAAAGAAAGGTTCTCTTTCTACCATTAACTGCAAAACCAAAATTCTATTCTGTGATCTATAAACCATGAACTATAAAAGGTTAGGGCCCATTGATAGTTTAATCTCCATGGTCCTGAGACAGAAATCCCCCTAGAAAGTTAAAACCAAGTATATCAGGAGTACGAGAGTTACTTTGCCCAAACCATCTAAAAAGCTTTCTGTATTACAGTGATTTAATTTCTTAACCACTCTTTAGATGCTTTGGAGTGATACTGTCAAATACACACTGTAGATGTCTGGAGTGTCACTGCCAAACCTTAGCTTGGAACCTCTACATGGTAGACCCTTAAATGTTTTAAAGTTACCTAATACAAACTTTTAGGGGGAAAATAGCACAAATGTGATTAGAGCATACATTATACTCTTCTGTAGCCTATTTTTCAACAGTAGACTGAAGACATCTTTCCACACCACTCCACTTAGCTCTCCCCCACCAAGTACAAAAGGACTCGTTATTCCATTGTATAGGTGACCAAGTTTTTCACCAAGCTCCTTTTGAGGTAAACATTTGATTTCCCTACTTTTTGGCTATTAAGCAATGCCGCAATAAAAACAATTTTATGTGTTTGTACAATTATTTCCTTACTATAAATTTCTAGAGCTGGAATTTCTAGGTCAAAGAGCTGTCATGCTTTAAATTAGCACACTGACAGGTTACCCTCCAGAAGGGTTGTGCCCATTCATTCCCTCAACACTGCGTGAGTACTCAGTTTCACCACCCTTACCAACACTGGTATCATTCTTTTTCATCAAACCATCATGGGAAAAAGTTATATTAGCATATAGTGAGCTGCCACCATGTGCCAAATGCCTCACATGTATTAGGACAGCCTTGTGGAGGCAGGTCCCACATACACCACTCTAACTGATGGGAAACTACTGCCCGAGTATGCTAAGTGAACTTACCTAAGGCCACACAATTGTGTCAAAGATGCTACTGGGGTTTGAACCCAGTTCACTCATCACCAGAACACACAGTAGGAAATTTCTCAGGAAGGTCAAAAACCTGTTCACTCACTCTCAATGGAACCCAACAATCTCTTTCCCCAGCAAAGCCTGGGGAAAGGCTTTTAAAATTCTGATTTTAAAATTCTGATTTCATCAACAGTGAGAAAGGCTGCTGGGCTGGGGTTAGGAGAATTCAAGGTTGAATTCAGCCACTTACGGATAGCTACTGTGTGACTGCTTACCCTTAGCCTCTTTCCTTGGCTGTAAGCTACACGTATGTACCATTTCTATCTCCAAATGTTGCTGCAAAGCCCCAAAGGAACCTCTATTCCGTCAACAATAGCCCTTTCTCTGTGCCCTGTGCTTCAGTGACACACAGGCCATCCATCCCAGTTCCAAGGGTCTAGGAAGGGGTGAACATCAATCCAGACAACCAGCACAGCTAAGAGAGTGCACAGGAGTGTGAGTGATTCAAGGGGCCCCTGGTGAAGGGGTAGCTGGTTTCACAAAATAGCAGCCATCCAAAAAGACAAGAACACAGATGCACACCTGGGAAGACGCATGAAATCACACTGAACAGAAAAGCCTCTAAGTAAATGTATATTTTAGTCACAATTACATTTTTTACAAAGCCATATGCAAAGAAAGAAAGGGGATAAATTCACGGATGTTGCATTAAACACGTAATATCATTCTTTTCTCCCCTTTCCCAAACTTTACAGAGCATCATTTAACATTTATAATTCTTAAAATATTTTAATTGCTATGAGAGCACAGATGGAAGTGATTAATTCTGACTGAAATAATGTATGTGAAAGTGGGAAACTCTAAAACCCCCCATGAATGGTATTATTGTCAGAGGATGAAATAATCTAACATTCCGCATAATGGCGTTACAGTGCGCTAACACAAGTTATTTTTATATTCCATCACTTGGTTTCCGGCTCACCTGATAATGTACAACATTCGTCATTTCTTTACAGTATTTTCTTTTTTGTAAAGAAAGGCATGCATATGGAAAAATGGCCCAACAGCAGAAAACGGTCTGCAGTAAAATGAAGACTGTCATCTATGCCAGCCCCCCTGCACAGGCAATTGCTGTGTAGTTTCTTGTATACATACTCCCAAAGATACCCTACGAATTTTTTTTCATTTAAAAATATTCTTGGAAGTTTTTCCTTAAGAGCACAAATAAACCTACCTCGTTCTCTTAACATCTGCAGATCACTCTCTTGCATGGACGCACCAGAATTTATTTAATCAGACTCTGCACTAAGAAAATGCCTGACAAAACTATTAAGCACTACTTACATAAGTCTTTTCCCTTACATTCTGATCCTCCATCCTAGAAAATATTACATCTTCTAAGCTCTTCAGCCAGCATTCCAGGCCTACCAACACCTTCATAGATACCAGGATTCAGGGTTCCTTTCCCTGTTTCAGCTTCCAGCTGAAACCAGGCTGCACACACTTCTCCCAGATTGACCGTCCATCCATAGCTCGTGCTGCTAATAGGCAGCCACCCATCCCACCTTCCTTTCTTTGGTTAATTCTCACTCAGTGCTTTAACACGGGGTTTGGGCATAACCTCCTTCAGGAAGTAAAGATCTCCCAGCCCTGAGGGCACAGGAAACGCTTTGTTCGTGGTTCCTGCCACAGCTTGGGTCTTGGCACCTCCTCACCTCCTCATGATGAATGTGTATGCGTCAGCCCTGACCACCAGAATTTAAGCTCCCCAGGACAGAAACCATCTCTAAATAATCTTTGTAACTGCCAAAATTCAGTACAAAGTCTAGTACACTAACTATATTTAATATCCATTGAATCAAGCTTGAAATGAATAATGAAACTTCTGAACACCTCTTAGGTGCAAAGCCCTAGGAAGAAGTGCTGGACAAACAGTATTTCTCCCCGGGTACAATGATTCCCATATTACAGATGAAGAAACTGAGGGCCCTGATGTTAAGAAACCTGTCCAAGGGTATAAAGAAGAGCTGAAATTTGAAACCAAGTCTACTTTACTCCAAATCTTTGATCTCTCCATTATGCTTTTCTTCTACATATCTGGATGCTGGGAGTTAAGTGAGGAGGTGAAACAAAGAGTCCTGAAAGGTAAGATGTGTTAATTAACACTGTGGATAACCTAAGGGCACTGTAGTCCTCCTCCCCAAAAAAAGTCAGCCAAAAGCAATCTGTAATGTAGGACTAAAATGGGAAAGAACAAAAAGGTTATGAGAAGTAAATCTTGTCTATAGCATCCACAAATATGCACTTAATTAGCACACTGGAAGGCAGAGTCTTTCAGGAGCCATTCAAAATGAGAACAAGCAGAGGTAAGAAGGTGGGGGCGGGGGTTGTGTGTGTGTGTGTGTGTCGCTCAGTAGTGTCCGACTCTTTGCAACCCCACTAACTCCTTGCCCCCCCTGTGATAACGCACAGCTAGTTTCGTCCCAAGTTTCCCTCCCAGCCCCCTAACTCTGCACCTTCTACAGTACCCAGGCCACTCACTGAAACTGACATTTGCACCTGCACTCCTAAAGGATTTTAAATTTCACTGCTTCTGCTCTGGCAGATAACTACGCCCACCAAGGGCGAGAGGTGGGACAGAAGGGCAGCACTGCAGAAGTTGGTACCCGGGTCTGTGGACCTTCTCTGAGACCCAGGGCTGGGCACAGGCACCCCCCCCAACTCATCCACAAACTGGGCCTAGGAATAATACCTACTTCCTTTTAGGGGCTTAAAGAGAATGCAAGTAGGTAATTTAAGAAGCACTTAGCACAGAGCTGGCACCAAGTGAGGGCTCACTGGCCTGTCTCCAGTGACTGAACTAACGAACCACAGGGCAGGCGGACCCCTCCCGTTCCCTCCACAGGATGGAGACCAAGGAAAGGCAGCTGGGAAGCCCCATAATTAACACAGGAAGTAGTAAATGGCATTTAGCAAAGGTGGGAAAACCAGAGGAGGCGGCTCCTCCCTCCCACACAGAAGAACTGTGAACCAATCAGCAGCAGTCAATGAACCCATACCTGTTCACTGGAGGAGACAAAGAAGCAAAACCTAGCCCAAGAGTTAACAGGATACCAACAGAAAAGATACACAGGCTGAAAACAAAACCCGAAAAACGCTTTCTCCCCTATTACCGGCCACGGAGACAAGAAAGCCTCCCAATTCTGGAGGAAAAAATGGGATAAGGGCTGTGAAGACAGGCACTGAGCGGTGAGCCCTGAACACCCGCCCAGTGCAGTGAGGAGGCACTGGAGGTGTGCAGAGTGAAGCGCGGCTCCAGGCCCCGCCCTCCCTGCCGTGACCAGGGAGTGTGGCTGGGTTTAGGTGCAGTGTTATGTCACTCAACTCCCAAAACAGCCTTCAAAAGCACCAGCATTCCAAAGTCACAGAAAACCAGCTCAAGAAGGCTGGGTAAACCTCCCAGGATCACAGTGATGCGGAGGGGCTAAGCTGTGACCCGAACTGGCTTCAAAGTCTCCTGTACCAACAAAAGACCTGGCTGGGGTGGGGTGGCAGGGGTGGAGGGTGAAGTGGGTGAAGGCGGTCAAAAGGTAAAACTTCTAGTTATGAAATAAGAGTTCCTGGGTATGTCACGTACATCATGGTGACTAGTTAATGATACTGTACTGTTTGGTAAAAGTCGCTATACAGTCCATGGAATTCTCCAGGCCAAAATACTGGAGTGGGTAGCGTTCCCTTCTTCAGGGGATCTTCCACCCAGGGATTAAACCTGGGTCTCCCACATTGCAGGCGGATTCTCTACCAGCT
>NW_011495014.1:10262291-10264172 GCF_000754665.1 Bison bison bison
TTCTCCACTGAATTTTCCTACTGAGCTATCCTCATTCTATTACTCTTTATATCTTTGATGAATATTTAAATAGTTGCCGATGCCGTCTCCCCTTCGAATACCCTGGATCAGCCAGGGCTGGACCCTGGCACAGTACGTTTTAGAAAACTTTACTAAATTCCAGACTACATTTGGGTTTCATCAGCTCCCACTAGTGTTGTCTTTCCATTTCAGGATCCATAGCCAGGATCCCACTTTGCAAATTGCCCGTCTTATCTCCCTAGACGCCTCTGGTCACCCTTTCTCTGTCTCCCATGACCTTGACAATTCTGAAGACTGCTGGGCAGGTTCTGTGTATTACAACCCTCAGGTGGGATCTGTCTGACCGTTTTTCTCACAGTTAACCTGGGACGATTGGTTCTGAAGGGGGAACCATGGAGGCAAGGTGTCCTCATCACATCATATTAAGAGGACATGCTCACAGCATGACCACCAGTGATGCCAACCTTGATTATCTGGTTAAGGTCAGTGTTTATGGGTTTTCTCTATTGTAAATTTACCTTTTCACACTTTCTATAATCTCTTTTTTTAGAAGCAAGTCACCAAATTCAGTCCACACTCAAGAGCTGGGGGAAATTAAGCCTCCCATTCCTGAAGGGGTAAGTATCTACATAAACCATTTGGAATTCCTCAACAAGAAGGACAACTCTTTTCCCTACATAAGCTTATATACATTTATTTTAATCTGGGCTATAAAGCAGTACCACTCTATTTTTTTTGCTCAAAGTGTTCTGGCTTTGGCTATTAGGAGGTCATTGATGTTGGCTCCTATGTCCTTTGGCAAGCCCCCTTCCTTTGTTTCTTGAGCATTTCCTTATTTTCTGATAATATGAGATGCTCTAGACCTATAATTATCCATTTCTCCAAAAGCCCAGATTACTTTTATTGAAGAACGATATTTAGAAACCAAGACCTGGGGACGTTGTTGCTACTAGGATGTCACTGCTTCCCAGCTCTCAATCTAGATTTTCTAGACAGATCTAGAAAATACATATATGTACACCAACCCAGATACGCACAATCACCTATCTGTATTAAGCTAAACATAAGGATGTCTCCAACTCTAATCCAGTACCATGTGATTCACTGCAGTCTTCTGCCCTTGCTTAACTTTAAATTCTCTCTCCAACAGTGGGAAAGCTGTCTCCCACCATCCACCATCCATTTATTTGTTGGACCTCTAAATACATTTTTCAGAATTGTTAACCCGTACTCCCATGAGAAACCACCTTACCAACTAGAGTACCTTGTTAATGTCCAGTCCTTTTGTATTTAGCCTTACAGTGTCTAAGCAAAACACCATTGTCCAAAGTTACTTGGTCTCATGCCTTTTTGTCCTCAACCCTTTCAGTGAGGTTATGCGAAACGACTGTGACACAGAGAGTCTCATGTCAAAATCTGCATTCACCCGGGAATACACACCCACATGCACACTGGTTTTTTGGTTTTAATTTGTATACATTTCTTACATACAGTTCTTTTTCTTTTCCAGTTTTACTGGGCCATAATCGACAAATACAATTATAAGCTAAAGTGCACAAGTGATGTTTTGATGTGCACATACTTTGTGAAAGAATTTTCCCCCTCCAAATTAACACATCTTTGCCTCCCTCACTCACCCCTTGAGAATACGTGTAAGTTCTACTCTCTTAGCGATTTCAATTATACAATACAGTGTTATCAACTATAGTCCCCATGTTATATATTGGATCCTCAGACTTTATTCATTTTATAACTCAAAGTTTGTACTCCTCTACAAAACTCTATTTCCCTCATCTCCCAGCAACCACTTTTCTACTCTGTTTCTACCAACTCAAGGTTTGTTTTTGTTTTTTTAATGAT
>NW_011495014.1:10264272-10269247 GCF_000754665.1 Bison bison bison
TCCACCCAGGGATTAAACCCAGGTCTCCCACATTGCAGGCGGATTCTCTACCAGCTGGGTGGGGGCTTATTTTTTGTTCTGGTTTGGTCATGCCTCGAGGCATGTGGATCTTAGTTCCCCAACCAGGAATCACACCCACATCCCCTAAATTAGAAGCACAGAGTCTTCACCACTGGATCAACAGGGAAATCCCAATGATACTGTATTGTATACTTTAAAGTTACCAAGAGAATAAAGCTTAGAAGTTCTCATTTCAAGGGGAAAAAATTGTAGCCATGTGTGGTGATGGATGTTAACGAGACTTACTGTGGTGGTCATTTCACAGTATCTACAAATGCTGGATCATTACATTACAAGCCTGAAACTAATGTTACATGTCAATTCTATCTCAATAGAAAAAAAAAGACCCAACTGACAGAGAGGAAGGGGAGAAGAATCTAGGCTGGGTTCAAGACTAATAACAAAGCAAATGGTGTAATAACCAGTAGGCTGACTGGGCTTAAAACCTAGACTTCAAAGAGTTGAGTCCTTTTCGGTGTCTTTTTTCCCGGGATTTACTGAGATGTTGTTGACATATGTGTAAGTTTAAGGCGTATGACATGGTGATTTGACACAGATACACAGTGCAAAACAACTACCACTGTAAGGTTGGTTCATACCTCCATCACTTACAATATTACCACTTGTGTCTCTGTGGTGATAACATTTTAAGACCAACTTTCTCAACAACTTTGAGATCTATAATACAGCATCATTAATGATCAAATCTATAATACAGCATTGTTAATGATCAAGTCTATAATACAGCATCATTAATGGTAGTCACCAAGCTGTACATCAGATCCCCACTGGGCAACTTTTTCATCTGTGACAACCTAGGCCACTCCCAGGCAAACCAAGAGCCCTATGATATTATTCCTCACTCTCCACATCCCAGGTTCCCTCCTCCAACCTCTTTTTCATAAACAAGAAAAATAGTCAGAATCTAATTTCACTAGAAACTTCTTGCCAAAGGTCCGTTTAAAAGGCCAAAAAAAAAAACAAACCTAATTTTGAGGGCTTGCTACTTTTGTGTGTGAATCCAAGTAACTAAAAAGCTTCCTTGGCAGAACTAAATATGAATGTACATAGTAAGTTCCTTTAAAAAAAAAAAAAAAACAAGCAATTCTCCTAGGTGTTCCTTTTCACCAGAGATCAAAGCCATGTTGTTCAAGGAGCTCTCAAAAGCTCCATAACAGAAGTAAAATGAAAGGCCAGGTTAGGCCATTCAGAGTCAAACACCCTCAAAAGCAGGATCTGGTTGCACCCTTCCTCACTCACCCCAAGATTCTGATAGAAGCATAGCTGCCAAACCCCACTCCATACCAACTGAAACACCACCTTCAGGCAGGCCTGGAAATGTGCAAGCAGAGTAAGAGCCCAGGTGATTCCTGCATGCACCACAATTCTGCTCTGGAACTAGAGGCTACAGGAGCAAGGGCTGTTATCCATCCCCTCCTATGGAAGTTCTACTCCAAGCCCATCCAGAGGACGTGAAGGAGTTTCCACAGGGAAGTGGGGATGCCGCTTGAGAAACCCTATTTCCTCCTGCCCACGGAGCATTCCCAGCTGCGTATCCCAAAGGGGCCTCGAACTGCCCTTCCTGTCCTGAGAGTTTTCGTTTCCTGATTAACACTCACCATCCCTCGCTTGCTGCCCAGCCTGGAAGCAGCCTTGCTCTCTGCCTTCAGTCTGCTGCCATGTATCCCTTTTCCTTTCTGGAAGCAGCATCTACTCCACTGCAAAACTCATCTTCCCATACACACTTTTTGGTGTTTTCATCCCTCTGTTCTGAAAGCCTGTTGAGGTCTTCCCAAGTGGCTCAGTGGTAAAGAATCTGACTGCCAATGCAGGAGATGAGGGTTTGATCTCTGGTCCAGGAAGATCCCACATGCCACGGAGCAACTAAGCCCATGCACTACAACTATTGAGCTTGCACTCTAGAACCCGGGAGCTGCAACTACTCAGCCTATTTGCCACAAACTACTGATCCCACACACCCTAGACCATGTGCTCCGCAATGAAGCCACTGCAACAAGAAGCCCATGCACTGCAACTAGAGAGTAACCCTCCCTCGCCACAACTAGAGAAAAGCCGGAGCAGCATCGAAGACCCAGCACAGCCAAAAATAAACCAACAATTACATAAATAAATAAAAATAAAAGCCTGGTAACACAGGACTGGCAACTTGCGTTCAAAGCTTGGCTGAGCCCATTTCCTTCTCTGCAAAACGAGGATAAGAACAACAGCACTCTGCAAAGTTTCTGCGAACGTGATAGGAGCTAATGCACCCTAAATCCACGATAAAAGGAGTTCAACTGACTTTCATTCTCTTCCTCCCACTAACTCAGGCCTCAAACATCAGCTCTCACCTGACCTACTTCAAAAGCCTCATCGCAGCGAACCCTGCCATCCATCTGTCCCCACGTCAGCCTCCCCTCCACATCACAGCCGCCAAAGCTTTCCTCCAACGTGCGGCTCTGATTACATCATCTCCCTGCTTTAAAACCTTTGACAGCTATCACTTGCTTTACAGGATCAAGTCCATACTTCTTAGCCTGGCAAGCAAGGCCTTTTGCAATCTGGCTCTCCCCCTCCCTGCCACTGCACCCAAATGCCAGGCACCATCTGTTCTAGTAACAGCACCCCAAACACGACTTGCATTTTCATGCCTCCCAGCCTCTGCTGAGTGTGCTCTTGTCAGAGAAAGCCCCTCACCCTCTCTCCCACCTGGCCAAGTGCTAGGTATCTTCCATCTCCTCTCTGAAGCCCCACCCCCACGCCAGCTACCAGCCCCACCTCTCCTGCCTCCCCCTCCTCCTTCCTTCCTTCTTCCTCTTCTCTCCTGCTGCACACACTTGTACTCTGCAAGACTTATCTCCTCAGACTGAGACACAGGGCCTCAAACTCAGAAGGGCACAATGACAGCCCTCAATAAATACTCTTGGGGAAATTAATGCAAGGCTTCCACCTTTGACAAGTGGAAAGTTTCTAATTTGTCAAACAGTTAGCACCTTCATGGTAACTTTTTACTTCTAGAACTCTTTAAGGATATTATATTCAGTTGAGCCAGCTAAGACTGCTGTTAAGAAAGCAAAAAAAGAAGCCATGTCAGGGTCAAATGTCTATAAATCCCATCAGCTTAGAACTCAATCACTAGCCCTCTAGAAATGGTGTCTCTTCACTCTTTCCATGATGGGAGGGGGAAATCATGCCCTTTTGAGTCCTCCTGGCTTGACTTTGGTAGGAAAAGCTGCTGCTGCTGCTAAGCAGGACAGTCTAAAGAGTCCTTCTTGCTTAAACAGAACATTACAGAAAGGAAGGCATAAACAAACTGTGACTTCGTGGTAGAAAAAAAAAAAGTGTAAAAATACTCCAGTGCAGCTGGACTTGAGCACCCTTAAGGAATCTAGGTCATTCACAGGAAACAGGTACCGTATTACCTGGGCAGGGAGCAGCAAGAGACTCCATCTTCCTGAGACCTCTTTTTGCACAAGCCAGTAGCAAAGCCAAATGCCCCAGGACTTACAAACAGCTGGGTAAAAGAAAACATGTCTTTCTTCACCAATATATGCCTACTTAAGTAGCCTCCAAACTGTTCCTGGACTTCTGCTGTTCAAAACATGTGTGCATGCATGCTAAGTCGCTCATTCGTGTCTGACTCTTTGCAACCCCATGGACTGTGTAGCCCACCAGGCTTCTCTGTCCATGGGATTTTCCAGGCAAGAAAACTGCAGTGGGTTGCCATGCCCTCTTCCAAGGGATCTTCCCAACCCAGGGATCAAACCTGCTTCTCTTAAGTCTCCTGCATTGGCAGGCGGGCTCTTTATCACTAGCACCATGGATATATTAATTCTCCCTTTCCGTGAGTCATTAATAGGGCACAAGCCATTAAAGAGAGTCCTCCCCACTGAGGAGGATCCGGGGCCCATTGGAGTAGCATTGATGCCTGTCCTCTGCAGGAAGCCTGCACTCTTGGTTAGCAACAATCCTGTTCATAAACACACACCTATGACTGGAGAGTGGCACTGCAGACTTACACCATCTAAATAAAATAAAGTTTATTATTGTAAACCGCACTCCACCAAAACTCAACTGAAAGTCTTTGAAGTACCTCACGGTCTCACAGACTTAGTAAATAAATGGACTTTTTAACATACTGACTTTCATTAAAACCAGGCGGTTTGTTAGCAATAACCTCATGGCAATAATAGAATATCCGTTTTATTCTCTGGTTCCTTCTCCTTTATATATTACCATCTAAAAATGTCTCACTTGTTTGTTCAAAACATTTTATATAGACATGTCTAGTTGTTTTAATATAAGTGACTGACAAACCACACGTAAAAGTTATCTTGAAATCAAGTTCTTGTATACCTATGGCTAGTCCGTGTTGATGTATGGCAGAAACTAAGGCAATAGGGTAAAGCAATTATCCTCCAATTAAAAATAAAAATTAAAAAAAGAAATCAAATTCTTATTTGGACTTCTATAACAAGCATTTTAAAATTAGCAATTTCTAAAACACTCAGAACAAATGAAAATTTTCATTCATTTACTGCTCCAGAAGTTGAATTTAAAAATAGGGTTAAGAGAAGAAGGAAGAAAAGGACCTGTTTTGGGCACCTATTAGGCAAATTCAGTCGCTCGGTCACATCCAACTCTTTGCGACCCCATGAATCACAGCACGCCAGGCCTCCCCGTCCATCACCAACTCCCGGAGGTCAAACTCACGTCCATCGAGTCGGTGATGCCATCCAGCCATCTCATCCTCTGTCATCCCCTTCTCCTCCTGCTCCCAGCATCAGAGTCTTTTCCAATGAGTCAACTCTTTGCATGAGGTAGCCAAAGTACTGGAGTTTCAGCTTTAGCATTATTCCTTCCAAAGAACACCCAGGACCGATCTCCTTTAGAATGGACTGGTTGGATCTCCTTG
>NW_011495014.1:10269356-10288174 GCF_000754665.1 Bison bison bison
GGAGCCCTAAAAAAATAAAGTCTGTCACTGTTTCCATTGTTTCCCCATCTATTTCCCATGAAGTGATGGGACCGGATGCCATGATCTTCATTTTCTGAATGTTGAGCTTTAAGCCAAGTTTTTCACTCTCCTCTATCACTTTCATCAAGAGGTTTTTTAGTTCCTCTTCACTTTCTGCCATAAGGGTGGTGTCATCTGCATATCTATTAGCCAAGCACAGTGCTAATTATTTTGTATAGGTTCTCACCTTTAGTCTTGGCATGAACCCTACGATACAGGAATTACTATCCCATTTTACAAAGAGACAGCAATCCAGTAAACCACCTATGATTCCTCTAGCTTCAAAGATCATGCTTTTTTCACTATCTCCTATATATTTGTTGTTGTTCCTCAGTTGCTAAGTCATGTCTGACTCTTCTG
Organism: Bison bison bison; assembly: GCF_000754665.1. NCBI lineage: Eukaryota > Metazoa > Chordata > Mammalia > Artiodactyla > Bovidae > Bison > Bison bison. The sequence continues at coordinate 10,269,777 of NW_011495014.1, forward strand.
CAACCCCATGGACTGTAGCCCATCAGACTCCTCTGTCCATGGGCTTTTCCAGGCAAGAATACTGGAGTGGATTGTCATTTCCTACTCCAGGGCATCTTCCCCACCCAGGGATCAAACCCATGTCTCCTGCATTGCAGGCGGATTCTTCACCACTGAGCCACCAGGAAAGCCCCATCCTCCTACAGATTAGTTGTTTTTTTTTTTTAAGGAGGAGAAAAAAAGCTGTGTTGTTTAGTTACAAAGCACTGCTCTATCCAAGGCACCTTATTATTCACAAAAGGCAAACTGTAATATATGAAATAGTATTGCTGCCCACTAAGGGGTTAAACATAAGACTATGCTGGGATTTGCCAACAATAGCTTTCATCCCTCCATCAAAGCTACTTTATATATACCATACTAGTCTTCATTAATACACACAAAGCTCCTTTAATTTTTCCCAGACATAAAACAAGCACTTGGAAAGCTATCAAGGGAAAAAACAAATATAAAATTAAGTTAGCAAAGTCAGTTATAATATGAATTTTTATTTACATGTCTGAATTTCTAAGACAATGTACATATAAAATTATCACCCTGAGGGTGTATGTAGATTTGTGGCTATACTTCAAATTAGCATAAGCATTTATCAGAAAAATACTGTTAAAATTTATCAAGTGTAGGTAGAATTAATGCATATTTCTAAATTAATGTGTTTAGAAATAAATCTTTATAGAACCATGTTTTACCATTATAATTCAGATAACTTGTCATTCTGAATAAAATTCCACCACCAGCAACATTTCACACTCAAGCCATTTTACCCGAGTCACATGGTTTATAATCTTAAGATACACTAAAAACGTATACCCATTTAACCAGGCCAGCTACTCAGAATACCACCATGTTTTCAACCACAACTGGAATAAATCAAACTTGCATCCCTCCCCTGATATACTCATAAATTTCCAAACAAACTGTAAGTCATACTTAATATTTTAAAAAGTAACTTAAGAATTCTAAATTAAATTGCCTATTCTCAAATCATAAGCATAGTCTAGGACATATTCTTGCAAAAAATATTTAACCTGAATCTAAACTTGCCTTGAGATTAAAGGAAAACTTCTAGTTTAGAGGAAATATAGGGGACAGAGGAACAAGATAAACACCACCACAAGGAAACAAGTCCAGACATGTACATCCTACAAGCTCTCTTCTGAAGGTCAGGAGAGGGAGGGAGGAGGTGGCCAGATAGTCTTTTTCTATATTTAAAAAAGCAACAGGGACAAAAGCAACAACCCACAGTGCAGTACATAAACCCCGACCGAATCCTGATTCCCAAAATGAGAAATGGTGACAGATGACATTCGGGGAACAATTAGATAACGTAAGAAATCAGTTAATTTTCTTTAAAGTGATAAAGAGGTGGTGATTTTTTGTCCTTAAGTCCTTAGTTAGAAATGCATACTAAAGTTCATCAGGTGAATTATAAACTGTCTTGGATTTGCTTTAAAATAATTTAAGCAAATTAAGCAATCCAACATTGTCTGTTGGTTAAAAGATGCTTAGCAAATGTTTCTACAATTTAATCCATTTGAGAAATACTAAATCCTGTTTCCCTTCAAGGAGATTGAGAATGAATATTAGAAATAAGGATGGTCAAAAGTTCTGTAAATACCTGTTTTACTTTGATTAACCCCGATTTTCCCACTTAAACAGAAACCTTGTTTCCCTGCATACTATCTATTAACTTTCTGAGAATCAGTTTCTGTGGAACCCACCTTGGGAAGTGCTGCCTTATAGACATACACCACTCTGAGGTAAGGTTCTCTTAAGTCACATGCGTGCTTCAAGAACCCTGAATAATCAAATATTCACAACTGCATCTATTCGCAACGTAGGAACCAGCACTTTTTCTGTCTTTTGAGTCTGAAAGTTATTATCATGGTGGTAGTGGTGGTCTAGTCACTAAGTCATGTCCGACTCTTTGCAACCCTATGGACTGTAGCCCACCAGGCTCCTCTGCCCATGGGATTTCTCAGGCAAGAATACTGGTGTGGATCACCAGTTCCTTCTCTGGTAACTTACTTGTTAAATTAACATGTTTTAATTTATGTCACGCTCTGCAATATGAAAATAGCCACTGCAAAATTTTAGTTATTCACATCCACTTTCTTGTAAATCTTCACTGGAATAGATTTCAAATTCTTAAGTTTCAAACCACACTGAGTTTCACTTTCAAAACTACCTAGAGATATTTTGAAGGGTCCCTCCCTAAATCCTCTGCAATGACTCCTCAAAATAAGTTACTGGCTTCCCAGAAACAAAACACAAAACAAAATATAACCCCAAGTCAAACCTCTTCAACCACTGATGGTACTTAAGGATTCCCAGGAACTCACCTCAAAGACCCCCATCTTTATGCACCAGAAGTGGTTCCATTCTTATAAGTGGATTCTATGGGTATCTGAACAACTAAATCCCAAGATAAATTCACTTTACCACAAACTCTACTTACTCCACAGCTAAAAGTTTTATAGCAAACTGTGAACTAATATCTGTAGTTTGGTTTTGGGTCTTTGTTTGCTTGTTTGTTTAGAAAAACTGCATCCTATTCCATTTAAGAACCCCAACACTTAAAAAAAATCCTTTGGTAATTCACTTAAAAGAGAACAAAAACGGCTAACAAAGAAATCTAAGTTAGAAGTCACTACGACAAGGAAAGAATCAAATCTGATGTCTCCTTTGCATCTGGGAGGCAATTTACAACATTCAAAACCCTTTCATATACATTCCGTCATCTGACCCTCAAAACCCTGGAGAGACGCCTGTTTTCCATCATGATAGCATATATCTAACATGGTTCAACTTGAAAGCTGACAACCTATCAACCCTCAATTATCCTCACCAGAGAGAATATAGGCATAAACAATTTGATTCAGCTGAGCAGAGTAGAGAGCCTCACCACTTGTCTCTCAACTGGGACTCTTAGGCCAGACCCTATTGTAGGGACTTATTTTATTGCCCATGATTTTGCCTGAGGGTACTTGCAGACAGCTAACTGTCCATAGGCATTTAGATCTACACACATAAAATCCTCCAGGCCTTTCCTATTATTGCACAAGGAGAGCAGACTCTCCTTTGAACGCACCATACCTGCCCAGGATAGTCCAGGAATATTTTTGTAGCAACATCCCATGGAGTTTTCCATTTTCACTCATGCCAGTGTTCCCACGTGAAAGAAGGACAACATGTAACTGCAGGCAACATGTATGAGGGCAGTTTTGAAATAAAGTGACCGTGGTTTGGATCCCGGATCCTCCTGTCTTGACTGTGTGTGCTCCCTGCTCTCAGATCCCTCACAGGTATATGGCGCTTTCTACCTCCTAAGGTTGCAGGGAGCTGGAGGAAAGACGCCCTCCCCATGGTAATCAGCACAGAAGGGGATTTAACAGCTGTGAGTTCTCTGCCTGCCTCCCTTTCCCTCAGAAGGGGAAACAAGCAATTTTGTAAAATGACTACGGCAAGCTGGACCCCAACCACCAAGAAGCCTACGACCCATAGACAAAGCAAGCAGGCAAATGACTTTTCAATAAAAAGGCAAACAGAGAAAAACATTATAATCAATGTACAAGCAATGTGCTAGGGAGGTGAAAGAGAAGGAACCATTTAGAGGCAGAAGGGGGGAATCAGAAAAATGTGAATGAGAAAGCACTATTTACTTGAACTAAGCCGTTAAGGACAATGAAAATTTCAGTGGTAGGAGGAGGGGAGAAGAAGTCCTCCGAGGCAAAATTGAAAAGATGTAGGTTATCAATGGACCCAGCAGGGGCGCAGTGGCAGACAAACAGAGAGGGCAACTGGGTCTGGTAAAGAAAGTTACAAATCATATCACAGAGAATCTTGAAACCTAGATGGGAACTACCAGGGGTCTTACCTGTCCTTACATTAGCTGTGGTGTTTTTGGCTTTAAGTAACACAAGTACATGAAAATAAGGGACAACAAGTGACTTAAACTGTGGTCTCAAAACCTTTTGATCATGTAGCCCTAACAGTAAAAAAAAAAAAAAAAAAGGAAACCTATATCCCCCAATAGTTTATATGAAATTAAAACACTTCTTCTTCTTCTTCAAGTCACTCAGTCATGTCTGACTCTTTGCGACCCTATGCACTACACAGTCCATGGAATTCTCCAGGCCAGAATACTGGAGTGGATAAGTAGCCTTTCCCTTCTCCAGGGAACCTTCCCAACCCAGGGACTGAACCCAGGTCTCCTGCACTGCAGGTGAATTCTTTACCAGCTGAGCCACAAAGGAAGCCCTAGAGTTATCAATTACCAGGGAAACCCATACGTGATAAAACATCCATTAAAAACTCTTTAAAGGATGAGAATGATTCAAACAGTATTCCCAAGTTTATTTGTATTTGTTAATATACCTCTATACACAATGTTGGTGCCAACTCATTAAATTTGATTTAAAAGTCATTCCCTAATCTCAAATAAGACATTTTCTTATTCCTATGGATTTTAGATTTACATCATTATCATTTAACTTTCTTTGAAAGAATCTTTTTTAAACCACTTGCCTATTTTGTAGGAGCCAATTTACTTAAAACTAGATGATATAACCCATAAATCTGTCTACATGGATAGAGTTCACCAAAGGCAAGAATAGGAATGAGAGTGCCATTGTCAATTCCAGCAGGTTGTAAAATGCCTCCTCTGCCCTCAGGTGACCTTGTATAACCTAAGTACAGAAGACTCTCAGATATACCAACTAGTGTCAACTCATCTGTTAAATATTAGTAAAGCTTTTTTCTCAACAAACTTCTAATATTTCTTCCCATGTTGGATGGTCTGGCACACTCTACTTGGGGAATCACTGCTTCAAACAATAATAAAAAAAAATTCCCCACATAAGAAGTTCTGAGTCACAGTGGTTTCAGGGTTGGTTAATTCTGCAGCTAAAAAAAAAAGTCACCATGGTCTTAGGCCCCTTACATCTTTATGATTTTCAGACTTTCAACCTGTTTTATTTTGCTGACAATATTGGGCTCCCAGTATAGTAGGAAATATAGTTGGTCACACCCTTACTCATTAACCAGTCACTAGCAACAGGTATGGTATTACTAAAGTTGACTTGGCTTAATCAAGATTCACTACCTGGGGCAGAAAATACACCCAACTTACCCTGAAACACATGGGCAATGGAAAACTAACCAAAAGCAGGGTCATATTATCAAGCAACATGGTAAATTATTACAGCAATGGCCCCTGCAATGAATCATGCAACCACCAGAGCCTGAGTGAGCCCAGACCCAGGCAGAAAAACCACCCAGCAGAACTCAGCTCCAGTTTCTGAATTCCAAGCAAATAAAGGGTTGCTGGTTTAAGCCACAAGAAGGAAGGGAGGACCAGGAAGGGGAATGCTGTGGTATGGGCAAGAGACTACCTCTGCCACAGAGCTTTGTGTATGTAGGACAATGGATGAAGAAAGAACAACACTGTTTCATTCCCACGTAATTTTTTAAATTCAGTCATCTAGCTCAGAGTCAACAAGCACTCAATAAACATTAATAATTGATGTTACTAATCCCCAGTAATTTAGAATAAAGCATGGCAGACAGAAGGGAGTATAATGGGTTACATGGGAATAATGACCAACTCTCTCTTTTTTTTTTTTTTTGCAGTAATTCAATACCCTATTACCCAAGTGCCTGAGCATGCAGCCATTCAGATACCCACAGAATGTGGAAAAGTCTACTACTCTCAAGACTACAGTGTATATATCACAGAAGCATTAAAAAGGTTCATATTCTTCCACATATTGGTATGGAGTTATAACCAGCAATACCACTTCTGGAAACCTATCCTGCATTAGGCAACAAGCCCTTTTTGTTTACCCAGCTCCCTCAATGTGAGAGACCGGGGTTCAATCCCAAGGTCGGGTCCTCGAGAAAGAAAAGGCTACCCATTCCAGTATTCTGGCCTAGAGAATCCCATGCACTATACAGTCCATGGGGTCACAGAGTCGGACACGACTGAGCCATGTTCACTCCCTCTTCCATTAAAAATAACCCCCTTCTGTGTGGGATACTTTGTCTCCCCACAGTCCCATCTTGTGGACCTAAGGAGACTTGCCAACTGTAACTCTCTGTTGGCTGGCATCAAGCCAATCTGAGCTCTCTCCAGGGTTTTCCCAAATTGGAACTGAGAACAAAGATTCAGTTTTCTTTTTTTGGGTTTTTTTATATTTTTATTTTATATTGGGAGTATAGCTGATTAATAATGCTGTGATAGTTTCAGGTAGACAGCAAAGTGACTCAGCCATACATACTTATGAATCCACTCTCTCCCAAACTCCCTTCCCATTCAGGGTGTCACAAAACATTGAGCAGAGTTCCCTGTACTCTACAGTAGGTCCTTGCTGGTTATCCATTTTAAATATAGCAATGCGTACAAGTCCATCCCTTCCCACTGCCCCCCCCCAACTTCCTCAGAGTCAGTTTCTTGATGATGGGAGGTTCTGAAGCTACCAGCAGCCAGGTATCCCTATGTGCTGGGCTCTCTGACTTTTTTTTTTACTTTATTTTTTATTGGGGCCTATGATTTAATAATGAGTAAATCACATCCTGAGACAAAGGGCTCTGATAGCCTAAGAGATTTCTTTCCAAACACCTAAATGTCAAAATGGGTTGGTTAAACAAATTATAATAATGTATGTAATGAATTTACAAAACAGCCATTAAAGCTGTGCTAAAGAATGTATTGATATAACAGGGGTGGAGCAGAGGGAGCATATCACATAAGCATACACTGTACTCTGTGCAAATACATTATATGTACCTTTGTATGTCAAATCTTTTTCGAATTTCTTTAAAAGTTCGTGTAATATACAATCCTACTTTTGCATGAGTATATATGCATGAGAAGATCACATCCAAGTGTTGCTTAGAGACTTCCCCAAATCCAACCCCAACTCACAGAGGTATTAAGTCTCTTCTGGGTATGCAAGGGAGGGTGGTGAGTCACCGTGGCTCTGGGCTATACAGCTGAACATCTTGGGTTCACATCTACATATAGTTGTGACTGGAAGATTTCTACTAATAAATTCCCTCATGGTTGTGGTGAAATCTGTGGGGACTAAAATCCAGGGACTATGCCATCCCTTTGCAATGCTTTTCTTGTCCTTGACATTTCCACCTATGCGACTCTTCTTTCCAGAATATTCTCCTTGATCACACACACCTTTGGGAACCCCTAAAGAGGACATCTATCCTAGGAGGGTTACTTCCATCAGTAACATGGAAACCCAACCCAAACCAGAACCTGTTCTATGCTGTACAAGATGTTTCTCGAGAGCCTTCTTTATCTAAATCCTCTCCTATCCTTCAAAATCTATTCCCCTATAATAAAAACCAGAAGCCATTCTTCTGCTTTGCTGCTCTTGTCCCCTTCTAGCACACTGGTAACTCTTCTCCCAACTTTATTACTGCTTCATAACTCTCTCTCTCCACACACATACCTGGAAATGGCAGCCTTTTTACAGTCAGCCAAAGGCCCATACAGTCAAAGCTATGGTTTTTCCAGTAGTCATGTATGGATGTGAAAGTGTTAGTCACTCAGTAGTGTCTTTGCGACCCCATGGTCTATAGCCCACCAGGCTCTTCTGTCCATGGGATTTCCCAGGCAAAAATACTGGAGTGGGTTGCCATTCTCTTCTCAATGGCAGGGATCCCCAAACCAGGGATCAAACCCTGATCACCTGCATTGCAGGCAGATTCTTTATTGTCTGAGGCACCAGGGAAAAGGTCCCTCAGAGTGGGAGAAAATAACAGCAAATGAAACAGATTAATCTCCAAAATATACAAGCAGCTCATGCAGCTCAATACCAGAAAAACAAGCAACCCAATCAAAAAGTAGGCAGAAGACCTAACAAACACTTATCCAAAGAACATATACAGATAGCTAATAAACACCTGAAAAGATGTTCAACATCACTCATTATTAGAGAAACGCAAATCAAAGCTACAATCACCTCACACCAGTCAGAATGGCCACTGGACCATAAGGAAGGCTGAACACCAAAGAACTGATGCTTTAGAGTTGTGATACTAGAGAAGACTCTTGAGAGTCCCTTGGACTTCAAGGAGATCAAACCAGTCAATCCTAAAGAAAATCAACTCTGAATATTCACTGGAAGGACTGATGCTGAAGCTCCAATACTTTGGCCACCTGATGTGAAGATGTGACTCATTAGAAAAGACCCTGATTCTGGGAAAGACTGAAGGCAGGAGGAGAAGGGGGATGAGATGGTTACACAGTATCACTGACTCAAGGGACATGAGTTTGAGCAAACTTCAGAAGACAGTGAAGGACAGGGAAGCACGGTGTGCTGCAGTCCACGGGGCTGCAAAGAGTGGGGGCACAACTTAGCAACTGAACAACAACGGGTACTCATTAATTGCTTAGTTATTTTGAAAAGATGGTCTTCTGAGTATAAGTTTAAGAAGCTGAAGAAGGACAAGTTGCTCAGACATAAAAGAGTCTATAATAGCACATAATTTATTTTAGAACCCTTTAAAGAAAATCCATACCAGCTTCCAAATGAGTGTCAAGTTGCACTCAGTACTCTTAAATAGGCAAGCAGGGCACAGTATAAACATTTAGAGTCCGTGAAAATGGGTCACTTGCAGCCTACCACTTCTTTACCATTAAACCAATAGCATAACAGAAGAATTTTTTTTCTTTTTTGCACAGCAAGTGGTGCAAAATCAGACTAATCCAGACAGCAGTAAAAAGAGCCCAAGAACAATTTCACCAAAAATGGGACATTTATCCAGGCTTTGTAATTCAGCTGAGAGATACCAAGATGAAAAGCAAATGATATATTTATTACTTATTTTAAAAAAGATGCACAGATTTGAGAAGTGATTTCCTTAAGAATGCTGTCTGGGTTACAAATGGGGATTACAAATCACAGCAGATCCTGAAGTCTACTTAATAAAAAAATAAGTTGGAAATAAACAAATGATTAATTTAAGGTATATGAATTTCTGAAACTCTCTTGGGAAGAATGTTCTATTACCATTATTACTGAACTGTTTTTAATCTCTGACATCAAAACATAGATGTTAACCCTGGGGTTCTGAAACCCAAGTAACTCATAAATGAAATATTATGAGAAAATGCCACATAGTAACTTAAGTCTGTCTGCCAAGTTGTAGCCAATTCACTTGTGACTTCATAAATAGAGATATGGGGGTTGGAATATAAAGAATCAAAAGACCTAGGTTCAAGCTCACCTCCACTGTTTACAGATGATATTAAGCAAACTGATCTAATTTGCCCAGCCTCAGTTTACTTAACTAAGGGTTTAAGAAAATAATATGTAAGTAAAGCACTTTATAAACACCAAAGTACTACTTTAATATTACAGAACTAGCTCCAGAATACCTACATTTCTCCAACTATTGGACAGTCACAGAACTTTATAGTTGAAAGATAATCTCATTTTAGGAATGATAATGAGAAAACTAAGGCCCAGAAAGGCTAAAGAACCTAGTATACTGACAACATCTGTAAACTGGTAGGGGGTTAGGAAGAGGTTCTAGTTTTTCCTCTATTGAAATATGCATTTTAAAAGATGGTTCAAAACAAAGCTATCCTGCGAACTAATACAAATCCCTCCCCAGCAATACATATATTTCTTCTGCTTTATTTTGTTTTTGTAAACTTTATTCCTGTAACAAGTTAAACTTTTCATCAGAAAGGTAAAAAACAAAGCCATCTCTCTGACTATGAGACCCTCAGCCTACTTGCAACCCAACCCAGACAGAAACCTTTACAACTGGGTTAGAAACGCCTGATGGAAATATCGACATAACACAAACGTCCAGCTATGCCGGCAGGCATCATTATAATATGGATTACAATTCTACCAGCCCAGGGATACTGATTTTAATGTTCCTGGGAGATAAAGAATTAATCAGCAACTCAGAAGGGGATGTTGCCTAAAAATGAACAGTTTAATCGAGAAAATTCCACTGTCTTTAAATTTGTGCCCTCAATCACCCAATATCAAAAACCCACTATGGCACCAAATAAATTGTGTGTGGTTAAAGAGACAAAATGTTCTTTTCTACAGGCTGTTATGGGAAGTAGAAAAAGGCTGACTATGAATCAGTTATGTTTTAGTTCCACACTGGACATAAATTATGATAATTTAGACATTCTGGTGGCTAAACCAAAAAAGCAGGAAAACCATGGCTTCCACATCCCAGCAAAACTTAAGTTTGCAGACTCACAGCTGAAAGACAGGGTCATGAAAAGTGACCTTAAATTTATTTCTGGACTTTCCTGCCTCCACTAAAATCGATGACACTATTTCCCACCTCTTATTGTCAAATCACAACAATCCGGAAGCCTGGACCGAATTCACTTGGCAGGTAACAGGAGCAACCCTAGGAGGAAGTCCTGAGGATGTCAGATACCATATTTCCTTTACTCCCACATACTTTTCATCTTAATACCGCCAAGATATACTTACAATGAGTTCTCACTGACACCCACCAAGCATTCTGGCTGACACGAATTTTGCAGAAACTGGCATCCCTAGGGAAGGTCCCTTGTGAGGTCTTTAAGTAGCTTAGATGAGTAAAACATTCAGACTACCACTATAATGAACAGCTCTCAGTGGCTCATAAATTCTTTCATTCCCAGCAATCAAGAAGCAGCTGTTAAAATCCTGGAATCTTCCAAGCAGCAGATCTTAAATACCTCCAAGTTGGCCAGGGAAGGTTCCCAACTGCTTTCTTCTCTCCTCCCCCAGCCTCTCCCCAGGAGTGCCAAGCTGGCAGGAATAAGGGAAGGGAAAAAAGACCCAGGAAAGGAAAAAAGAGAGTGAGTAGCGGCTCTGGCGAAAGCAGAGAGGCAGACTCCCTTCATTTCCACTACAGAGAAATACCAACTCCGCACCAACTAACCAGGTGTCTCCTTTCTTCTCCCATTCCCACCCCCTCCAAACACATTAACTTCTACAGTCTGATGGCCTGGCATTTGGAGTTAATGACCTCAGCAGTCCTAAGCCCATTCCTCAAAGATTCTAAACCAAGCTCTTCCTTTCCTTGCCAGAGTTCGAGGCCCATCCCCCGGGAAGATTCAGCTTCCTTTTTCCTTGTATCTCGCCCAGACGGCGATGCTCCTGGGGTCAAGTTCAAGATGAAGGTACCCTCCTAACCTCCAGGAGCCGACTCCACTGCAGGGAACAGAGCTACCTAGACAAGTCCCATCCTTCAAGGAACGGGGATCTGGGGCTGTCAGAAGTGGGCCGGAGGGGGCTGGGAGGGGAAGACCGTCGCCGAGCCCGTTGTCCTCTGAAACCCTGGCCGCGGCGCCGGGATTCTACCTGACCACCGCCGCATTTCCTCCCGGAGCCTTACACAATAAGTAAACTAAGTTTTGAAAACGCCGGTTCAGAGACGTTTCTGTCTGCAAACACGGCGCATAATGCCTTGGGGCTTCCTTCCTTGCCAGCCGTTCCGGAAAGCTGCCGCGCCAAAGCCGGGAGCCCCTCACACCCCCAAAGCAGCGCGCCCGCACCCCAAAGTCTCCCAGAAAGAACGTGCGCCCTGACATAAGTCCCCCAAAAGAACTGAGCACCTTCATTCTCCAAGAACACAATCCTGATCTCGAACTCTCCCTCAATGTCTAATCCTTGCTCACCCCCCTCACCCCACCCCCAAAAGAACGTGGATATACCCATCGCAGTGTTCTCGGAAGCGAACAATACTTTCGACCCAGAGTGGGGCACTACACTCCCCCAGAGGCTTAAGTTCAACCCGCCAACTTCGCGACCCGCGCTCATCTACACTTCGGGGGTACTCTGGACCCCGCCGTGCCAGGCGCGCCTCTCTCCCGCCTCCCCCGCCCCAGGTACCAGGCGCAGCCCAGGCCCTTGCCAAGCCCGAAAGCTACAGAGGAGGCGGAAAGGGGAGCGCGGAGGCGCGCCAGGCGGGGGTGGTCCCGAAACTCAAGTGTGCGGCCACAAGATCCCGGTGCCCCCGAACCTCAGCTCTGCCCGGGGCCAGATTGGTCCGGCGAGGAGGGCAGGCGAAGGGAAGGCACCGACCCTCCGGAGCCGCCAGGACCAAGGCCCGGAGCGCACAACATGTCCGTGCCTATCTCCGGAAAGCTCCCGGGTGTGCCCAACGAAGGGGGGCAGGGAAGCTCCAGAAACTTTCCCACATGCCTTTCCACTCTCCCCATCGCCCTCTCCTCTCCCCAGACCCCTGCTCCCCTCTGCACCGCAGCACTGGCGCGGCTCGGGACTCGCGGAGGCCGGCGGCGGCGCCAGGGCGGCGGGAGTTACCTGCCGGGAAAGTTTCCAGCTCCTCGGCGCGGTTACCCACCCCCAGGACCGGGCCTCGGGGCGCGGCCAGCTCAGCGCTCCGCAGCTGCCTCTCCTCCGGCTCCCAAGGCGGCCGCTGCTCCTGCAGCAGCCACTGCTAAGGCTGCGCTCCGGCCCGTCCCCCCGCCTCGCACACCGGGGCCTCATTGGCAGCGCGAATCCCCGCCTTGGGCTGTTCCTGAAGGCACCTTCCTCTCGCGCGCCCGCCCGGGCCGCGCCTCCCGTGTCCCTTCCCGCCCCGGGCTGCGGCGGCTCCCGGAACCAGTGGGACGCGGCGCGCGAACTTTCTGCAGGGACTCTAGCTTCGCTCAGGGGGCCTAGTCCCTGCGGCTGCGTTTGGGCCCTTCCAGGATTGGATCAAAATGTGTGATTGCATTTTTTTTCTTCAACCTCTAAAAATCAGTGAAGTGGCCTGGCCTTCCCTCCTTGCTGCTTGTTGAAAACAGCCGAGGAGGACATCTGGGAGCAATTAAGCAAGCTGAAGTTTTGGTGGATCCTTTAGGGTGACTTGCGTGGCTTTCTTAAATTTTCTCTGCCTCACTTAACTACACACACTCACTTTCTAGGGCAAGAATGAGCTAAAGCAGATGGGAGGTGTAAAGGGCGTCTCGCCTGCTGTGTCTTTTTCTTTCCCGAACTCGAATTAGGGAGGTTCAGGGACCGGTGATTGCCTCGGACGTCCCCGGGGCCGTCTCCCCGCAGCCTCCTCCCACCGCTCCGAGCTGGCCCTGTGTTGTCTGCACGCATGCACACACACACACACACACACACACACACACGGGTGGCCCTGTGTTTTGTGCACACACACATGGAGTGCTAACGTCATGCTTGTATCGTGGGAGGAGGGAGGTATGGAGGCAGGAAATACACAAAGATGCTATTATTGTTTCCGTCAGCAGCAGTAAATTAAGTTCCCGAGTTCCCAAAATGTTTTGTCATTCCACAGTAGAGTGAAAGCTGGGGTAGGGCTTATGGATTCGGGAACCCTGGGTTCCCAGGCAGGCAATTCAGCCCGCAGGGCGCAACCCACTCCACACCCGAAGCCCGTTAGACCAGCCTTGGTCTAAGAGCGATCTACTTAGGACCGTCGCTGCCTTGCATTGCCTGCGGGAATCATACACGGGTCACCCCAATCATGTGTCTTAGAGCAGGGAATACAGAAGTTGCTATAAATGGATTTATTGGCAACCCCTAACCTTGCTGAGCCAAATACGCCTTTAAAGACAACTGTCTTTTAAACAAGTTCCCCCATAAAAACTTCAACCTCACGCAGAGCTTCCCAATATAAAGATACCCCGGGAGAGAAGCGTCCATGTTTAAAGTTCCTGTGAAAAGGGACAGGAAGTAAGATGCCACATAATCTCCTTACATAAATAAAAGATGACTGAAATTTGCTGGATTTTTCACCCACAGTTTCAAAGTTCTGATTATTACTATGTTGATACTTGAGCAGTAAACATACCAGCGACCTTGAAGTTTTCCTGAAATAAAGCAGGATATGAATATTTAAAATAAAATGTAAACTTACTAAACCAGAAGAACTGTGACTTATTTCTTCACTCTGAAATGTCCCATTGCTGAAAAATATGGTAATACGTTTTAATTTCTCTTGAAATGCATGAAAGTTACCAGTCTTTCAACAGATGAAAAAGCAGGACAACAACGTTAATAATAAAAGAATGACACAATAGAAAGAAAAAAAATCCACACACAGGCTAGTCTAACTAATCTGAAATGTTAGGATACAAAAGAAACAATCCTAGGGAAATAGACTAGTAGAGTTCCCTGACTCCAACTTCTTTATAATGGGTGAAATGTACAATTTGCATTGGCTCTTCTGTCTCTGGCTCTTCTAAGCTATGTTCTCCAAGTTTTTTAAGAAATTGCTCAGTTGGATTGAGCTTTGAAGACAACAAAATTCATTTTCCCTCCTCCTCAAAACTCCCTAAGTAGCAAGCAGAAGATCACATAACGTAAATATATTAATTAGCAGCAGCATCTTTATTTTTAGCTGTAAATTTTTTGTCTTTATAGCTTCAGAAGTCACAGTCATTAAAGAAATAACTTCATCACTGCCTAGTTAGGAGTGTTTAACATTCTAAACAGGCATACAGCTAGCAATCTGAAATTTGTACACAGAAGGGCCCTGTCTCCCGTTCTTCCTGTAGTGTTTATATAATCCAAACTACATATGTTATTATGCACAATCTGATCTCCAGCTTTAAACAGCTAACATTACATACAGTATGTCATACTAAGAACATCAAAACCTGTCTTAAACTGTGAGTGAAAATGGTACATTTTATAGAAGACAAGGCCAAAAGCACAGAGTAATGAAAATTCATGGGTGAGAAAAAAGGAAGATTCATTAAGAGCTAGACTGTAAGAAAAAATTTTGAGCATTTTCTAAGCAGCTAAATAACGCTGGTATTAGTGGAACACAGATTCAAAAAAATCAATGCTTTTTAAAACTCTGCTTTTCCCTCAAAAAAATAAAAATGCTTTTGGTTAGTTGTTAGGTGAGGACTTATTTGTGTTTTTAGGAGGAAGGGAAGGCAAAAATCATTGCCTGCTTTTCTTATGGTCTTTCTGCTTACCCTACCCAGTTTAAAAAACTCACTCATTACATTTTTGTAGATTCCAGTACAAAAAAATTTTTTAAAATATAGCTCACATGAATATTATACATTGAGCATTTGCACCAAGCATGCATACAATACACTGGATTCTATTTTTAAATTTTCTGTCAGTTTGCCAGCAATGTAGCTTTTCTCAACAGAGTGAAAGAAAACAGCAAATAATAAACTGGTTATTTTACCCTGCAATTTACTGCCCTGGGCAATAGGCTGAGGAAGGCGTGAGAAAAGAATGTGCCTTGTGAGTGTTAGCATGGTTTTTTCCCTTGCTCAGATTCTTAAGTACATCTATTTTAAAGCAAGCCTAAGTTAGGATCATAGCCAGTGTTTATTATGATAAGTGGAGTATAGAAGACATAGTGAGAAGTGAAATGTTTAAAACAGTATAGTAATTAAATGCAAAAAGTGAGACAGGACTTTAAAAAAAAGGTAAGGTAGGCAATCCAGACTCAAAATAATTGAGCCCACAAACATTTTTTGCCTACTTTGGAATATTTTTTTAATGTTTACAGAATTCATTCTCCTTTGATTCATTCATTCTTCCTTTCCCTTTTAACTCTGTGGAGAGGAAACAAAATTTTTAAACCTGGGGGCAAAAAAAAAAAAACCTGGGAAGTGATGAAATAAATTGGGTTATAGTTAGAAATCAATTGGGAAAAACAAAGAAATTACATACCCTTAGCACATGTGTAATAATCCATGGTCATGTACATATACCAACACATGGTCAGATGTGGGATAATGGCAGACATCCATCCAGGGATATCAGAAGCCATACTTGTACACAGTTATTCAGGCAGTTGAAAGAGTCATCTAAAGTGACATATGAACCCCTCTGCAGATCAAGCACATGGCCTGCCAGTATTGTAGAAACTCATCCAATAGGGGCCAGGCAGTGAATTATTTAAACTGATAAGGAATCCACTGAGGGAAGAAAGTAGGAAGGTAGATTCAGGGACTCACATTTCCTTATGACAGTATAGGAGTAACTAAAATCCTGGGAGAATCTGCTAAGATGGCATGCCATCTGACGAACATTTTAAATATAGATTTAGCCCTATCTTGTGATGGTGAAATGGTCTGTCAGGAGAAATAGACATTTCCTATGTTCAGGAAGAATGAGGTAATGCAATCAGGTAATAATCCCTCCAATAAATGTTAAGTCTGGTTAAGATGGCTTAAAAAGAAAGGAGAAATGTGTTGCTAAGTTTCAGTGTAACACATGCATTTTAATGTTCCCCACCATGGGAGGGGTGCCTTCCTTCTTCTGAGTAAGTTGCACAAAAAGTCTGGACATTACAGGAATAATATTTAGACTCTAGAGTTCTGACTTTGGCAGTTATTGTTTGTGATTCCCGGCAATTCACTTAGTTTTTTTGAACCTCCGATCCCTTATCTTTGAAATAAGGAAGATAGCCTGGAATTTCTGCTTCCCAGTTTTGTTGAGAAGATTAAATGAAATAAGGTGAAAAGCATTTAATAAATTAGAAAATGCTTTACAACTGTTAATTTTTATTTAATAAACAATAAGCTATGTTTTTCCTCCCCATTACCTGGGTCCGCTTTGATTGGAATAACAACCTAGAAACTTGATCAGAGCAGCCCAGAGGGCCCACGTTTGCCAAATGTGAGAAGGAGAGAGCCTGAACGATGATTTAGTAGTAGATAATAACACAAATCAAACTCTCAGAGGCTCATCTGGGGCTAAATTGGCAGTTCTTGTCTCAAACAGTAGCAGTCAGGAGACACTTACTGTTATATTTTTACAGGAGCCATTTATGTTTTTCTTGTGTGTTAATGTTAAGGAGGAAAAATTGTAGTATGTTTACAATACAGGTGGACCTCACTTTATGCAAATCAACATGGAAACCCTTAATTACACAGCATATTGATTACAACGAAATGTTTCCTTTTAAAGAATTCTTGCTGAGATTCTTTGCCAGTGCCACTACCATCTTATTTACATTATTAATGACTAATAATCATCCTGTCAATTCTGTGAAACAGTACTGATGCACTAAGGAGATTATGAGCTTGAACCCATATAAACATTTTTTTGTAATACCAGGCACTAGTCAAACTCCTTTGCAGTTGCATATTTACTTGAAGAAATATAAATCATAGACCAGCACCTACCACAACATTTGGTTCAAAGGGCAGGGAGCAGGAGGCATAAATATGGAGAGTCTAGCCTAAACTGAACGTTTGGTTTTGTTTAAAAATCAGTTTGCTGTTTCCCCTTTGATGATCAAACAATCTAATCCAGAAGGATGGGGAATATGGATACCATTGATGATGATGATAATTGATTTCCTAGAACAGAGAGTGGTTTCTCCACTAAAGGACAATGCAGAATAGACAGAGGCAACTTCCAAGCCAAATGTGCATATAGCAGAATTCCCCCATTTAAAAAACTGTTTTTTTTAAACTAGTCTTGGGATTTAATACAATAAATAGAAGTTCTAGGACTCCCGTGATGGTCCAGTGGTTAAGAATCTGCCTGCCAGTGCAGCAGCCACAGGTTCGATCCCTGGTCCCGGAAGATCTCACATGCCTTGGGGCAACGAAGCTCTGCGCACCACAACTACTGAAGCCTGTGCAATCTAGAGCCCGCACCCCACAACAAGGGAAGCCGCCACAATGAGAAGCTCCCACATCACGATGAGTAATCCCAGGTCATGATGATTAGAGAAAATCTATGTGTAGCAATGAAGACCCAGCACAGCCATACATAAATAGATTAAAAAATAAATAAATAATTTTAAAAAATAATTAGAAGTTCTGTCTAAAACAGTCTATTAAAAATCTTTAGAGTTGGGGCAGAAATCTTTCAATCTACACATTTGCACTCTAGATCTTGGTGTATGTCATGTCTAAATGTTTCAATGGCTTTAACAGGAATCATATCTGCCTAAGAGAAAATAGGGCATGATGTAATTATCTCTGGGCTTCATTAGAGGAGTCACTCCTTACCTAGAGAATTTGCTTTAAAAACCAGCTACTTAGTAAAGATTAATTTGACTACCTAGTGAGTTGTTCCTAAAGCCCTGTTATCTTTCAGTGAATTCAAAGCTCTTCTAGCTTTTACAGTTAATCTAGTTCCTCTCAGTCTTCAAGATTTTCTGTGCCTTTGAAAAGACCACCTGAAGGGAAAGAGATTACTGATACAATTACAATAGAAACAGGTTAAAACAAGACATCAGAAGCCCAAAATAAGACAGCGATCACTGGGGGTTAAAAGTAGATGATGTCCTCTTAGGCTCTTCATCCTGTTTCTAATTCTCCATGCCCTCACCCTACCCCCAGGAGCCAACCAGAATGCTAGAGGCCTAAATCTTGTTGACAAAGAGTTAGTACCGAAAATTTAAAAAAA
>NW_011495014.1:10288274-10293583 GCF_000754665.1 Bison bison bison
TAATAAAAAAAAAAAAAACTGTCCTAATATTTATCTGGGAAGCTATATTTAGCGTCCCAAAATCAGGTGACATGCAGAGAAACTGGATCACTCATACATCACTGGTGGAAACATAAAATGATACAGCCACTCTGGGAAACGTTCCCTCGTGTTCCCGTGGTTAAGAATTGGCTTGCCGATGCAGGGGATACGGGTCTGATCCCTGGTTGAGGAAGATCCCACATGCCACAGAGTAATTAAGACCATGCACCACAATCACTGCAGCTAGTGAACTCCAGGCCTGTGCTCCGCAACAAGAGAAGCCTCCAGAATGAGAAGCCTGTGCGCCGCAATGAAGAGAGCCCCTCTCGCTACAACGAGAGAAAGCCTGCATGCAGCAACAAAGACCCAGGGCAGCCAAAAACAAAGAAACAAATACGTACATACATAAAAAATTTTTTAATTAAAAAAATAAAAACTAAGTATGTAACTGCCACATGACCCAGAAATTGCACTCCTGGATATTTATCCCAGAGAAATGAAGACTTGCATTTCACATGAAAACCTATACACAAATGTTCATAAAAGTTTTATTTGCAATAACAAAGCGTAGAAACAGCCCAGACATCCTGCAGAGATAGATCATCACACTGGTCTCTCCATGCCCTGGAATACTAACACAGCAGTTAAATGGAATAAACTATTGCACACAACTTGGATGAATCTCCAGGGGATTATGCTGAATGAAAAAAAAGCTAATTCTAAAAGGTTACATACTGTATGATCCATTTATATAAAATGCTTGAAATGATAAAATTATGAAATGAAAGAGATTATTAGTTGCCAGGAGTCAACATTGGTACAAGGGAGAAAAGTGAAAGTGTTAGTCACTCAGTTGTGTCCAGCTCTTTGTGACCCCATGGACTGTAGCCAGGCAGGCTCCTCCGTCCATGGAATTCTCCAGGCAAGAGTACTAGAATGGGTAGCCATTCCCTCTTCAAGAATCTTCCTGACCCAGGGATTGAACCTGCATCTCCTGCATTGAAGGCAGATTCTTTACCATCTGAGCCATCAGGGAAGCCCTGGTGCAAGGGAGAGGAGGGCTTAAAAGGACAACAGAAGAGATCTTTGTAGTGATAGAAATGTTCTGTTTCTTTACTATGTCGATGTCAATATCCTTGTGAAAACATTCTATAGTTTTGCAAGATATTACTGTTTGTGATAAACTGAGTAAAGGGGACAGGAGAGCTCTACATTAGTTCTTATTACTGCATGTGTTATAAATAGTGATCTCAAGACAGAAAGTTTAATTTTTAAAATCAGATGGCAAAAAATACTCAAGAAGATGAAAACCAAAATATTAATAGAAAAAAATTGTCATTAAACAAAAGGTCCTTTGTATCATCACTGAGAATGACAAACATATCAAAAGCAGACTGTCTCCACGTGTTGACTAAAGCATAACATCCAGAGGCCCTTGAGAACAGTGATACGTACAATAAATAATGTGTGTGCATGCTCATTTGCTTCCAACTCTTTGTGACACCATGCACAGTAGCCTACCAGCCAGGATCCTCTGAATTTTCCAGGTAAGATACTGGATTGGCTTGCCATTTCCTACTTCAGGGGATCTTCCTGACCCAGGATCCAACCTGTGTCTCCTGGGTCTCCTGCATTGGCAGGTGGATTCTTTACCACTGCGTCACAATAAATAATGCTGATGTTCAAATGGCAAAGCAGTTTAAAGCCTGCTCATAGTGACTCTGACAGCTTTTCCCAACTAGAATGTGAGCTCCATAAGGACGAGGATGTTGCATGATTGAACTAATATAAATTGTCGGTTTTCCCCAGTTATCTGTTGTTGTGTACTAACCCATCCTAAACTCAGTCTTTGTAGGATAGTGATTTAGGATTTCACTGGGCTCATTTAGGCAGTTCCCATCCAGCTTGCAGTCAGAATATGTCTGGTACTGGACTGAGAATATACAGAAGAGCTGAGATTCCTTAGGCATCTCTATCTGTCTCCACTTGGTGGCCCAGCATAGTCAGCCTCTCACATGGGCAGCTGAGGGTTCACAGCTGTGTCCCCAAGAGCAACTGTAGAAGGTGCGTGGCCCTTTCTAACCCAGACACAGCAGTCACACAATAACCTTTATTGCTCTTGTTGGGAGTGGCTGTGGTGTAATAAAAAGGCCTTGGGCTTCAGAGACACGCAGACTTGCATTTCACAGTCCAGTTCCCCCTTTTCTGCAACCCAAGGTGAAACTGTTATCTTAATAACTGGCATTAGAATTCACCTTTTTGAAGGTATTTATTAGGAAAATATTTGTTGGGTCAGAGAGGAGACCTTTGAACCTGAGTGTAAGTTGAGTGGCAAGGCATCATAGACAAGGGCCAGACAGCTCTGAGTGTGACAAGGAGAGGAATTTGTGTCTGTTTCTGAGCGGGGAGGTAAGAAGAAACGTAAGATAGCCAAAGGGACAAAGCAGTGTATGAGTGACCACCCCCGACTCCACTGCCCTGGGAAGATCCCTTCAATGGAGCGGCTAAAGAGCATTTTAATAATGATAGAACGCCTATTTTTAAATTGAAATTGTTTATGGTAACATTGCTTCTGTGTGTCCTTCAGTGCCATTCTTTCTCCCTCTGCAGCTGACACACAAATTATACTTTAATGACAATGATTACAATCAGTTTCCAATGTAATGGCATCAAGTAGATATTCAATAAATAGTAGCAGATATTATAGTTGTTGATCAAAAATTCAAATTTTGGTCCCCACTGGGACTCAGTGGTAAAGAGCCTGCCTGCCAATGCAGGAGACACGGTCTGGGAGGAATCCGCATGCCATGGAGCAGCAAAGCCCATGCACAACTATTAAGCCTGTGCTCTAGAGCTCAGGAGCCGCAACTACTAAGCCCAGGCACAGCTACTGACGCCCATGAGCCCTAGAGCCAGTGTTCGGCCGCAAGAGAGGCCACCACATTGAGAAGACCTCACAGTTCAAATAGAGAGTAACCCCCACTCTCCACGCCTGGAGGAAAATCAGAGCAGCAGTGAAGATCCAGCAGAGCTCAAAAATAAATACAATTATTTTTAAAAATCCAAACGTTATATGTCTTAATAAAAATCACTAATTAATTATTCTTGCTATACCAGTTAAGGATATCAGAGAAAACTCGGTTTTAAAGGGCTTAACCAATAATCGTGTGTTTCAGGCTCATTTAAGTGGCAAAGTCACAGGTAGAGTAGGCTTCAAAATTGGATGATCCAGCAAGTCAACAAGGTCATCAGAGACTGCTTTTCTTTCCACCCTCTGCCCAGTTATGTTCCATGTGAGCGTCATCCTTCATCTGGGCACCAATTCCCCTTGACAATGGAATGTGGCTTCCAACTGCAACTGGGCTATGTTTCCCTGTTTGCGTCCAGTAGGAGAAAATGCATATTCTTGTCCCAATATTATAAGCAAGAGTACAAGCCACCTTTATTGAATCATCTGAGGTCCAATGTACACTTATAAATCAGTGTCAGTGGACAGAGGTGGAAATGTGCTGATTGGCCTGAGTCAATCACGGCCTATCTCTGGTGTGATCTCTCTGGTGTTAGAAGAGGAGGTTGTTAGTTTGCCTTGAAGTATGTAGGCAGTACCAGGAAAAGGTAAGTTCCCCAAAGAATATCACATAAGAAAGAAGCAAACCAACAACATCCACTATAATTGACAAATATGGATAACAGACAAAAATCCTTCAAATTATCACCTCTATGAGGGGAAATAACCAAGGGAACCTTTGGTGATTAAAACAAAGTTATATGTTTTTTAACCACAATTAAAAAGAAAAACAAGTTGGGAAGCACAAATATAACAAGAAAAAAAAAAGCAAAGAGAAGAGAAAAGGATAATATATGGATTAAAAATGAAAACAGAAGGATTGGACAGAAAAAAACATAAGCAAAGATAACTTTAAAAATTAATTTATTTATTTTAATTGGAGGCTAATTACAATATTGTAGTGGTTTTAGGCAAAGATAACTTAATTGTAAGAATCTTGTCTCAAGAAGAAGCTAATAGGTTTTTTTTGAACATAAATGACACAGAGGCCTAATTATAAGGCTTATTAGAGTCATCAGCAAAATGGAACAGAAAAGAACAGAACAATTTGTAATAAATCTCACCTAAAAAAGGTGGGAACAATACTAAATAGGGCTGGCTGCAAGTAAAGAAGCACTGAAACCTAATTATCTAATGGCAATATTTATGTGATCTGTTCCCTTTTTAATGTATAAATGTTTTGAATACTACAAATGGAATAAAAAAAAGAGTTAACAAATATTGAAATTATATGATATTTATATTAGTTTCCTGCAGCTGTAGCCACAAACTACCCACAAACTTGGGGGCTTCAAACAACAGAAATTTACTCTCTCCCAGTTCTGGAAGCCAGGTATCAGCAGTAGGAAAATGCTCTCCGCTCCGTCCGAAGCCTCTGGGGGAGAATCCTAACTTACTTCTTCTAGTCCCGAAGGGCCTCAAGCATTTCTTGGCCGTGGCTGCATAACTCCAGTGGCTGCCTCCACCTTTGATGGCCTTCTGTGTGTCTGCCTCTTCTCTTCTGTCTCAAATCTTTCTCTGCGTTTTTCTCATAAATATGCCTGTCATTGGATTTAGGGCCTCTACCTAGATAGTCCAGGATGATCTAATCTCAATATCCGTAATTTAATTACATCCACAGAGACCTTTTTTTCCCCAAAAAGGTAACATTCACAAGTTCTAGGTATTTGGACATGCTGTGCTGTGCTCAGATGCTCAGTCATGTCTGACTGTTTGCAATCGCGTGGACTGTACCCCACCAGGCTCATCTGTCCATGGTGTTTTCCAAGCAAGAATACTGGAGTGGGGTGCCATTTTCTATTCCAGGGGATCTTCCCAACCCAGGTATCGAACCTGTACCTCTTATGTGTCCTGCATTGGCAGACGGATCCCTCACCACTAGCACCACCTGGGAAGCCCTATTTGGACATGGACATACCTTTTCATCAGGCAGCCATTCAACCTACTAAAGTATTTGTTAAAAAAGAAAACTAGGCTAACCAAATTGTATAAGGAACCTAATACTAGATTTAAATATTTACAAATCAATCACATTTGCTAACGAAGTGTTTATTTTTATTTTTTCTTTTTAATACAAATAATTTTTGTATAAAATGAATGCACATATATGTTATCATCTAGAAATGTCTATCACATGAGAAACGCTGGACTGGAAGAAACACAAGCTGGAATCAAGATTGCCGGGAGAAATATCAATAACCTCAGATATGCAGATGACACC
>NW_011495014.1:10293683-10294422 GCF_000754665.1 Bison bison bison
CAGCTTTTAAACTGTGGTGTTGGAGAAGACTCTTGAGAGTCCCTTGGACTGCAAGGAGATCCAACCAGTCCATTCTGAAGGAGATCAGCCCTGGGTGTTCTTTGGAAGGAATGATGCTAAAGCTGAAACTCCAGTACTTTGGCCACCTCATGCGAAGAGTTGACTCATTGGAAAAGACTCTGATGCTGGGAGGGATTGGGGGCAGGAGGAGAAGGGGACGACAGAGGATGAGATGGCTGGATGGCATCACTGACTCAATGGATGGGAGTCTGAGTAAACTCCGGGAGTTGGTGATGGACAGGGAGGCCTGGCATGCTGTGATTCATGGGGTCGCAAAGAGTCGGACACGACTGAGCGACTGAACTGAACTGATACTTAAAAATACACAGAGCACTTAGGTTGATGACAAATGGGTAATATCCATTTCCAGTAGTACTTTTTAATGCAAAATAAAGCTTTGGGGAGCCATCATACATACATTACCTTAATAAAATATATATTTGAATTATAAAACTCAGTTTATAAGTCAGGGTCTAGTCAGGAAAATAGAAAGCAAACTAGGTATTTCAGAGTAAGCATTGCATCAGATCAGATCAGATCAGTCGCTCAGTCGTGTCCGACTCTTTGCGACCCCATGAATCGCAGCACGCCAGGCCTCCCTGTCCATCACCAACTCCCGGAGTTCACTGAGACTTACGTCCATCGAGTCAGTGATGCCATCCAGCCATCTCATCCTCTG
>NW_011495014.1:10294522-10295031 GCF_000754665.1 Bison bison bison
GAGACAGGGGAAACAGTGGAAACAGTGTCAGACTTTATTTTCTTGGGCTCCAAAATCACTGCATATGGTGACTGCAGCTATGAAATTAAAAGACGCTTACTCCTTGGAAGGAAAGTTATGACCAACCTAGATAGCATATTCAAAAGCAGAGACATTACTTTGCCAACAAAGGTTCATCTAGTCAAGGCTATGGTTTTTCCTGTGGTCATGTATGGACGTGAGGTTTGGACTATAAAGAAAGCTGAGCACTGAAGAATTGATGCTTTTAAACTGTGGTGTTGGAGAAGACTCTTGAGAGTCCCTTGGACTGCAAGGAGATCCAACCAGTCCATTCTGAAGGAGATCAGCCCTGGGTGTTCTTTGGAAGGAATGATGCTAAATCTGAAACTCCAGTACTTTGGCCACCTCATGCGAAGAGTTGACTCATTGGAAAAGACTCTGATGCTGGGAGGGATTGGGGGCAGGAGGAGAAGGGGACGACAGAGGATGAGATGGCTGGATGGCATCAC
>NW_011495014.1:10295131-10315444 GCF_000754665.1 Bison bison bison
GTAAGCATTGCATCAGATCAGATCAGATCAGTCGCTCAGTCGTGTCCGACTCTTTGCGACCCCATGAATCGCAGCACGCCAGGCCTCCCTGTCCATCACCAACTCCCGGAGTTCACTGAGACTTACGTCCATCGAGTCAGTGATGCCATCCAGCCATCTCATCCTCTGTCGTCCCCTTCTCCTCCTGCCCCCAATCCCTCCCAGCATCAGCATTGCATACAGGAACCTATATTGCTGGGAGAGTTGAAAGGTCACAGAGGGAGGGGTAGGTAACCCTGAGATTCATAGGACAGAAAGTGTTGGTCACTCAGTCATGTCTGGCTCTTTGCAACTGCCTGAATCTCAAAGAGGAATTCCCACGGACAGGCTCCTCTGTCCATGGGATTACCCAGGCAAGAATACTTGAGTTGGTTGCATCCCTTTCTCCAGGAGGACAGAAAGAAAATAGGTGGGAAAACAAACAGGAGGAGACAGGACTGTGCTAGCTCAGGGCTGCACCTCTTACTGTGTCCCTGGAAGCGCTACACGGGATGCTGCGAACACCAGCAACAGGGCATCTGAGACGGTCACTTCTAAAGATACTGCCAGAAACAGAAAAAAAAAAAGCGAATCATGACTTCTCCCCTCTGTTCCTCTAATGCCTTCTAATTCTCTGCTGGCACCTTCTACTAGCAGAACTTAACAGGAAGCCAGCTAGAAAGGAAGCCTGGGAAATGCAGTTTCCGGGCTCTTAGCCCTAACATTTCAAAGCAGATTGTAGAAGGGTTGATGTGGA
The DNA here is from genome assembly GCF_000754665.1 of Bison bison bison. Classification (NCBI taxonomy): domain Eukaryota; kingdom Metazoa; phylum Chordata; class Mammalia; order Artiodactyla; family Bovidae; genus Bison; species Bison bison. The sequence goes on from NW_011495014.1 coordinate 10,295,907, forward strand.
GCTCAGAGACAGCAGGTAAACAGTCAACACACCCAGTGATTTAGAGAAGCAGGTGTACTTCAACATTGCTGATAACACTGAGTCAGAGCACAGCTACTGATAAGAAACTCTTCATACTCATTGACTAAACAGTTCCACTTAGGGGAACATAATTGAAAGAAATAAAGGCAAAAAAGAAAAAACGTATACCAAGTTGTTGAAAGTAGCCTCATTTATAATGGCAAAACCAGAGAAACAGCCCATACCCTCAACAGTAGGGAGACAATTGAGCAAATTATGGCAAAAGGATGTAATAAAATACTCTTAAAGCTTAAAAAACACACCCTGTATTTCAAATAAGTATGAAAATGTTCACATAAAAGAAATTTAAAGAAAAAAGTAGAACCTAGAATTGTAAGTGTACTATAATTATTACAATTGTGTAAAAATGTACAAAATTAGATTAACAAAGATCAGGGGAGACTTGAAGAAATGGAGCTCGTCTAGAGGTTCATGTTTCTTAGGCTTCCTTTCTTCTATAAAGTTGCTTAAATTCTTAATTAAAAAAGAAAAGTAAATGGCTTTAATTGTATTTTTAGATTCCAAACTAACTAAAAAGTATGTTTCATGTTAAGCTGCTTTGAAGAAAAAACCAACACACAGACACACACACACAAAATACAACCTGGCTAACCATTCCCACCATAGCACTTTTTACAACTCTGGCATTAATCACTGCCATGGCCTGAGGCCAGTGTCCAATTGGTCTAGAGATTTTATTTTACAACCTGAGAACACTGGCTGGCTCTGAGTGCGTCTGCTCTCCTGCCCCAAGCTGAGCCTTTCTTCTTGTTGCTATAAAATATTTCATGCATTTTGCTACAGGCCAGAAGCTGTTAAAGTTAACTAAAGCAATGAATAAAGATAACAGGTTGAGTAAAAAAACAAATACCCACCCCCCAAAAAATCATTAGCTATTAGCATGTTAATGACTCAAAATGGTCTGTTCTCCTTCCCCCACCCCCATACCCCTCAAGCCTGAAGTGCCTTATACCCTGCCTGAAACAAAATTCCCTAAACCCAGAGAGCAGAAAGGCCACACCTTGGATTCACCCCTCCCCCAACCCACGTTGCTTCCCAGAAACTTGATGTTCCGTGTATTTTGCACTCATGAACTCTGCCTCATTAACAGGCTCGTGCAGATGCTTGTCACAGCTGCCTCAAGACTCTTTGGAGTCTGAGAGTATGTGGTTACAGCAAGGAAAGAATGACAGCGTAACTGCCTCCCATAGGGACCTGCTGGCAGATTGCCCAAGAGACCTTGGCCATGCCCTGGGTTGGCTTTCTGTGTGATTGATTAAGCAGTCAGAGGCCTTCCAGGAGAACCAAGTTCCCAGCTTGATCAGCTTGTCATTTTTGCCTTTTGTGATTGCTTGAGAATTACATTTCAAAGGGTGTCTAACTTTGTTCCATTTTCTCCACCTACCATCTATGTGACCCTAGATAAGTTATTTCAGTCTCCATGCCTTGGTTTCCTAATGTATAAAACAGGGAAATAACAGGAAATGGCAGTAGTTGCTTCATAGTTTTGTTGCAAAGATCAGGGATAATGCCCTCAAGGCCTAATGGAGGATCTTGCTAGTTATCTACCCAAGATCCATATCCTACTTTCTTTTTTATTACAGAAACACAATTTTGTTTGAGGTGGCAATGTGCCCAGCTAAAGTACTCCATCCCCAGACTCCTGTATAGCTATGGTGACCATCTGATTCTGTTCTACAGGGAGGGGCTTCCAAGAAAGCAATGGTTTCTGATTAAAAAAAGGGGGGGGGGGGACAGAGCCAGTTGGCATGTGTATTTTGCTCTTTGCCCTTTCTGTTTCATTCTGTATAGAATGGGGCTACCTGGAAGAAAAGCAGCTATCTTGCAACTAAGACAACACAAGCTCTATGCTAAGAACGGTAGATCAGAAAGTTAGAAGGAACCTGCCTTGATGACTTTCTCAAGCAGCTGTACCAGGACTGGTCTACCTATCTCCTAACTTCTTGTTAGATGAGAAAAATGAACTTCATTTGGCTAAGCTACTGGGGTCAGGTTTCTGTTAAATGCAGCTGAATGAAATCCTGACCTAAGCACTCAGCATACTGCCTGCCAATAGTAATAATAAAGGTTACTTTTCATTTTTCTATAAAGCATCATGATTATAAGTCAGCTGTCATTGCAATGAACACTATGGGAGATTCACAATTATTGTTCTGGAATTTAGTTATGGTAAATAGTGCATAAAGTAATCCATTGTCAACTACAGCTGGTAAACATTCTCATTAGAGACACTAGTTGTAATAATATTTGTTTAAATAGAATTTGACATTGTATTGTCATTCTTTAAAAGTGCTGCTAGGTTATATTCAATGAGTCCTCTAAGGAGGTTATTTACTGATAAGTCTAGAAAACATCTGAGGGGGAAGGGAATGAGACGTTGAAATATTTTGATGAATGTCTTGTTTGGTGTAAAGAAATGTTCGTTTCTAAGAGATGTTTTCTTTATTTTCTTTCTTTATAGTAGATTAGCTTCTTTGGAACTCAAGAACATTTTAATGCTTTCTAAGTAAGACTGGTAGTGGGGGTAGGAAGAATGTTGTTGATTCATCTGAGAGTTGGTCTGAAATTTACTTAAAAGCCCTAGGAGATTTGTCAAGACTTTCTCAAGAGTTAGTGAGAATGACACCATAAATAGCTTGCCCTCATATCTTGGTTTCCCCTAGCTCCTCTACTTGGACTGCAACTACTTGGATTCATCCTCAACATCAGAAAAGCTATTTCTATTAATAGCTTCCATCTGGAAATGTAACTTCACCACACTGACCAGGATGAAACTGGAGAAGCTCTCAGATGTCTCCGCAATCCACTAATTAAGTCATGGTTCTATGTCCTCCATTTTTATACTTTATTGTTATAAAAAGTAGAGGAGAGCAAGAGAGAAGGTTGGGTCATGCTGCAGTCACAATACTAAAACCTTAGGGGCTAAAGATACCAAACTGTGTTCCTTGTTCTTTCTCTTCAGCCTCCATGGGTCAGCAGGACATGCTCCTCAGTTGTTGAACACAAGCTGACAGAAGCCAGCACCTTGAATGCTGCCAGTCACTATGTCAAAAGAAAGAAACTTGCACCGGCAGCTTCAAATACGTATCACTTTTGCTCAACAAAACTCAACAGCTAGAACCAGTCCCTTAACTCCAGCAACCAAAAATGGGCCATGAGGGGCAATCCTACTGTGTACTGGGAAGGGGAGCTCCAGAAAGAGTTGGCAAATTGCACTATTAGAGAAGTAGCATCACTGAGTGCCTGTTATGTACCAGCTCTGTGTCACAGCACTTGTTATCTAATTCTCATCACAAGTTTTGATATTAACTTTAATTTTCAAGTGAGTGATTTGAGGCCTACGTCAAGGAATTTCTTCAAGAGTTCCAGCTAATATGTAGCTGGATTTCATCTGATTCCAAAATCGGTGCTTTTCCCATTATTTCCCGAAGCCACCTAGTACAATGTTCAGCTGCTCACAGCCTCACAATCTGGGGGTGATCAAGTAAAAGACGGGGTAGGGAATGGAAAGAAGGGTTTATTAAGAAATGCTTTTCTCTACAAAACCTAAGGGTCCATATTTCTGTGGCCTCATTAGTATCATGAGGGGACCAACCAAATTAACCTAACCAAGAATCCAAAACTTAACCCCACCGAACAGAAACAAAAAGTGACTAAAATGAGACTATGCTAAAGGAGATACTAAGCCTGCCAAATGGGTCAGACAGACAGTGTTACCAAGTTGAGAGGCAGCATTATGCTATTTCTGTTTCTCAAAAGCCTTCGCGTGATCCCTTTAGAGTGCCTATTACTCAGGGTGAAGCCCCGTTGCTTTCAAGAGCTCTCTTGGTTGTTCCATTATTCTCACCCTTAATCCATAAGATTATTTACAATTTTGGGAAGTTCATTTAAAGCATTATGTATATATTTCATATTATTGCTCTGAATATACAAGTTCTGACAGGGATTCACATTTTGACTTGAAGTGTGTACTCAAGGATGCCAGCGAGAAGGTTTCTATCTAGAAGTCTCAAGCAGAGCACAGTTGTATACTATTGACCTGCCTCAAAAAGGGATGTAATTTTCAGTACAGAGAGAATGATACTTTAAGCTTTTAGAATAGTTTTTTTCACTGGGTCTCATTTCTACTACATAATGGCAAGACCAGTATTCAACCAAAGTTGAAGATGTGGGACTTCTCTGGTGGCCCAGTGGTTGTGAATCTGCCTGCCAATGCAGGGGACACAGGTTCAATCCTTGGTCTGGGAAGATTCCGCATGTCTCAGGGCAGCTAAGCCCAAGCGCCACAACCACTAAGCCTGTGCTCTAGAGCCTGTGCTCTGCAACAAGAGAAGCCAGTGCAAGGAGAAGCCTGCACACGGCAACAAAGAGGACTCCTTGCTCTCTGCAACTAGAGAAAGCTGTGCAGCAACAAAGACTCCATGCAGCAAAAAATAGATAACTTTTTAAAAATGTTTTTAAAGTTGAAAATGTGGATGTAATATAGCTAGATTTTGATTTCTCTAAGTACACACTAAAAAAAAAAATCTAAACTTGGAGCCATATAATTTCTCCTCTTGTGAAGACTTATACTTTAAAAATGCTTGTGATGTAATGTTACATGTAAAAGGCAGTCCTTACACATTTATGGCGCCATTGGTTCTAGACTGCTAGGCAGCCAAGTCTCACCAACTTCAATATACCAACCTGGAGGTGCATGCATGGGTCAAAGCCCACCTCACCTCTGATTAGGTCTATTTTAGCAATATGTGTGTGGGTTATAGATCAGAGGTTATTTCTCACCTCCTGCTTCTCAATTTTTCTTTAATATTACTTTTATAACATTTTTATGACAAAATATATTTTAAACTTGAAAAGAGCATTTACAATAAGAGTTCAAATACTGCAGATAACACAGTTCTATATTATTATTTTTTGGATGGAAATTACTGTGAAGATAGCATATCAAAGACTCAAAGAGTACTCTTAAAATAATCAGTAATGCATGGAAGTCAAAACTCAATTTTAACAGGAATGTCCTAGTGTTGAGGGTCAACCCCTCCTTATAACAGCCAAAATTTAAGTCACCTGAATAAACAGAGAGACAAGAAGGAAAGGGCAATCTGAACTCTGCAACCTCTCATATTTAAAAGAAGAAACAGAAGAGGTAATTCCAATTGACCCCTTGTGTTTTATGGGTTTTGCATCTCTGGGAGGGTTAAGATGACAGCCCATTCTAAACACACGTCCATTTACATTAGCAGCCTTTTCTATGGGTGACCTAAGTGCATATTTGAAACATTCCAACAGAGAAACAAAAAAGACATCAAAGAACCAAATAAATCCACACAAACATGGGAATTTGAGAGCCAGTTTATTTGGACTTTATCTCACTCTTATTTGCCCACCATAATCCAAATGAGACCATAAAATGGTACCCAAAAGACCTGCCTTCCATAGTCAAAACAGTATGGATCTGGACTCTCTGGGGAATGCTACAGTGGGTGCTTGGGTTGTATTAGCAAAGGTGACTAGCAAAGGATGTTCGGACAGTTATTTTACTAACATATTTTAAATGAGTCAAGTAAGTGTCAAGCTCCTGTCTGAACACTAATTAAGCCTGGATACTAAAAATGAATAAGAACAGGTTGAGAGTAGATTTTATACTATGTGGGTGGTTAGCCGAAATGGCCATAACTGGAATGGCCCTGAACACCCCAACTTGGGTTAATGATGTAATTCAAGTTAAACAATTACTTTAACTTTTCAGAGACTGATGGTCCAGGTCTAGCTAGATTCCTTTGTCTTAGCCTAACATTCTGTTTTTAATGACTTTTCCCCTTCTTCTCTTAAACTCCTTCCTCCCTTGATGGTATCATTACATATGGAATATTGCAGATGTTTCGTTTATATAACAGGCAAGATTAATATTTACTTTAAAAAAAATCTGGAACATGAATAAAATCCATATAACAGCACATACAATACTTCCATAAAAAACTCGGAGACCTTTAACTTTTGAAAGAGCTAAGGAATGTTTTTACATGGAAAGGAAGAAATTATGAGAATATTCGCTCAGGACGCAGACATCAGTCCCCTGGTACCATTACCTCAAAAAGAATTAAATGTAACTATGAACAGGGGAAGCTGTGAAGTCAATGGTATTTTTTTTAGGAAGTCCTTACTTTGCAACCTGGCTAGACTGATTTTCTGGCTTTGCCCAAGGACCGCAGAGATAAAATAATTGGGTAGAAGAGAAGAAAGAATGTAAATAAAAGACAAAAACTGAAATTCTAATGGGTACAACCTAACGAATGTGGAGTTGTGGAGTTGATGAGAAAGAAACAGATGTTAAACACTTAACTTCTTTAACTGGTGTCTTAACTAGTGACATTACCATTAATCAAAACTGCATATTTAAGTACTGGTTCTTTAAGGGAAAAAAAAACTCAGAAAGGGGTTCTTTGTCCTTTGTTAACACAAACATAAATATTTGTTCAACAGAGAGAAATGCCCTTCTGTGGTTTTCTCCTTTGCAAGTCAGGGATGACTGGGTAATATTTAGTCAGAAAAACATAATGATCGATGACTGGCAATGTCTTATGTTTTATATCACTGGGAGCAGAAATTTTATGTTTTGGCTTGTTTCTCTGTATATAGTCACCACGACTGGTCATTGAGTTTCTCACATGTTTTTTGAAATATGTATTATTCTTTCTAGGTTTATTCATGAGCTAGACCTTCCAAATGAGCTATTACTTTTTCTTAAAGATTGTCCTTTTCAACATAAAATTTTTTTAATTTATAAATCATAAATGTCGAGTATTATTGCTGAAAGTCTAGAAAACTTGTCTTAGTGATTTAAAAAAATTTGAATGAGACTTGAAAATTCTAATCCAATTCTGAGAATAGAATGAAATATCATGTTGTAAAAAAAAAAAAAAAATTAACAAGTGATGCAGTTTTATTAACTAAAGTACAGATTTTGTTCAAATTTCACACACACAAAAATCATTATAAAAATGTAAACAATGGAGTATAAATTTTTAAAAGTTTTTAGAGTGAATTGTTCTAAAAACTTTATCCTTTTCTTCTTCATACTCATTTTAGTTGTCTGTTGCCATATAAAAAATTATCCCCAAAATATCGTGGCCCAAAACAATTAAATCTATTATCTCACACAGCTTCTGCGGGTCAGTAATCTAAAGTAGCTTAGCTGGGTGGGTCTTGGGTCAGAGTCTTTCACAAGTTGCAGTCATGGTGCCAACAGGGATTGCAGTCATCTGAAAGCTTGACTGGGGCTGAAAGGTCTACTAACAAGGTAGGGTCCACCCACGTGCCTGGCAAGTTAGTGCTGCTTGTTGGCAGGAGGTCTCAGTTCTTTACCACACAGACCTCACCACAGGGTGGCTAGCTGTTTTCACAAGGTGGAAGCTAGCTATGCCCAGAGAGAATGATCCAAAAGACAGAGCAAGGAGGCAACTGAAAATCTTATGTGTCCTAATCTCAAAAGTCACACACAGATACACATTAAGCAAGCCCACAGTCAAGGGGAGGGAAATTGGGCCTCACTTTTTGGACAGAAGAGTACTGAAAAACTTGTAGACATACTTTAAAACCACCATAGTGATCCTGTTCTTTAAAGGCTCATCACTATTAATATATTGGTTCAAAACTTTCTGGACCTTTTTCTATGCAAATACAAATACATATGAGGTACATATGAATATATATCTATTCCATATACATGTTTTACATATATTTATAGTTGTTTACAAAATTCTTAGAAAATGCTATGAACATTATTTTGCAAACTCTTATTCATTAAATAATATGTTAAGGACACCACTTCTGTTAACACATTGTTTTTTTTAATAGCTGCATAGCATTTCATTAGATACTGAAAACATAATTTATTTAATCATTTCCCCAAAGATATACATTTAGGTTGCCTACATTTTTTTGCTACTATGAATATTTACAGTAAATATGCTGGTACATAAGACATTGCCTGCTTATTTAAGTATTTATGTAAGTTACTTTCTTATAAATGGAATTATTGTATCAAAACATTTCTGCTTTTACTACTATGATAGGTACTATCAAATTGCCCTTCAAAAGTATATTTTCTGTGCACAGTTACATTACTCACACCCTCTGTTTATTGATGATTCCTACTGCCTATGGTATCTGTGCAAAACTTTCTCATCTCTGGTATCTTTTAGCTTTTCTAATATCTAACTTGTCTTTCTTATGAAATAGTTCTGAGATTATCTAATTATCTGTCTAATCATTATTATTCCTGTTTGGGCAGATTTGTTTCTCCAGGCTATCCTATATATCTTGGCCCTATAGCTTGGCTGCCCTTGAATGAAGCAATCGCTTCTGGCAAAACTGGCTGTGGGCTAGGGGTGGGAATGCGTCAGGAGATGCCATTAAACAGGGTGGTCTGAGGAAGCACCCAGGCCTACTTTTCTACCATGAGGCTGTGGGTATGGCAAGTATTCAGAGGTATGACTAGCCTTTTATAATGATTTTGCCTAAGACACTCAAACCTGAGAGACTCAATGACCAATTTGAAAAGCAGAAATAATTAGATATCTTCCATCTGTTACATAGGACTGTTATCAGAATGAAATAAAATATTGTAAATTATAAAGCACTGCATGAAGTAAAACAACTAGCAAAAACTCTAGCATATACTAGATGTTCCATCAACTGAGATGGAACAGGATGCTGTGAAGTGCCCAGTACTAAAATGGTCTGCTCAGGCAAACTGCTTAGAACCACAGCACGAAGTACCACTCAGCCTTAGTCCAGGGCGCTTCCAGGCACTGGGGCTGCTGGCAGGACATGCTGACACTGCACGTCAGAAGAGCCAACAAGTCGACTGTCAGGCCTGCCCAGAAGCCCTGGGAGCAAGAAATGGGGGACTTCTGGCCAGGGGTGGGGGCTTCAGAGTTCTTGAGGGGAGGCTATTCCCTCTTCTCACCAACCTGGGAAGAGGAGCAAAGGTACTTCCTCTTTCTGAAGCACAGGGACGGAAGTTTCAGGGTTGTGTGTGTGTGTGTAACCACATCCATTCCTGCTCCACTGAGTCAGGGACATGTGAGAGTGTCTCTCATGAAGCTGCCAGTACTGGAACCAGCAGAGATCCTGCTGACACCCCGTATGGAAAAAGGGGTGAGAAAGGGATGATGGAGCTGAGAAAGAACAGATGGTTTTTTTTTTTTTAAGTTTCTCCTAAATCCAAAATTTTTAATTAAAAAGACTATTATTTTTCCTTCTTAAAACTCCCCTTTTTTATGGTAAAATATAGCACACAAACAGAAGAAAAAACATTAAGTGCACCACTTATTGAGTTATCAAGGCAATATCTGTGTAACTATCACTCAGATCAATAAATAAAACATTGCCAGCACCCTAACAGTCTCCAACTGTGACTGTTCAAAATCAGAAAACCCTTTCTCCCCTAAAAGGTAACCATGACTTGACCTTTATAATAATATACTCTTGGTCCTTTTTTTAAAAAATTTTTTTCAACTAAGCATGCACCCCAAAGCACTATACTTCACTATTGCTTTTCTGGGAAATTGATACAAGTGGAATAATACAGTATGAATATACATCAATTTGTCTATCTATGCTGTTGATGGGCTGTTTGTTTCCAGCTATTATTAATTTTGTTTCCAGCTATTATTAATGTGCTGCTATAAACATTCTTGTACATGATTCCTGGTGTGTGTCTACAACATTTCTTTAAGGCATGTACCTAGGAATGTACCTAGGATAGAGTATGTGGTTCTCAACTAGACTACAGAGTGTTTTCCAAGTGGATTCCCAAGGTCCATTCCCACCACAGTTGAGGAGAGTTCTCCATGCTCCACACCTAAAATGATCATTCTTGGGAATTCCCTGGTGGTCTAGTGCTTAGAAATCAGCACTTTCACTGCTGTGGGCCCAGGTTCAATCCCTGGTTGGGGAACTAAGATCTCACAAGCCACATGGTGCAACCAAAATTAGATAAATGAATAATAAAATAAAATGATTATTCTTCATTTTGAGATAGTGTACTTTTCAGTAATAAAGCCCTTTTTTAAAAAATGGTAACAATGATAATGGTAGCTTTACCAGGATACATCTTTTAAGTAGCTTTACATTGTGAAATAAAGATTAAATAGTTTCACTTAGGCCCTATTTTTCCCTCTGAAATCCTACTGGACCATGACATCACAAATGCTAGAGACCACTGTCTCACACAACATGATATAGATTGTCCTTACTTATTGTTTTAACATGAAAACCACTTGATACATATAGTAGCCAGACCCCACGATGGCCCTCAGTGAACCTTCTCTCTTGGTACCCATGCCTTTGTGTAGACATTCTACAATGAATGAGGGCTGCTTTTGTAACTAAAGTGTCAGTGTATGAATTTGTAATAATAAGTTAGGTCAAAAAAGAGACTGCAGCTTCAGTGTTGGTCCTTTGAATCAGTCACTCTGGGGGAAGTCAGTCACCATGTTGTGAGGATGCTCAAGCAGCTCTGTGGACAGGCCAGCACCTCAGCAGAGAAAAGACCAATTTACCAATGCCAACTTGCTAAACAAGTAAATAAGCCACCTTGAACAAACTTCTGTCTCAGTCAAGCCTTCAGATGATTTAGCCCTCCAGCGTTTCCACTTTCCACCTAGACCCCAGAAATCATAAACTAGAGACAAACCATTCCTCTGTGCCCTGTCTGAATCCCTGATCCACAGAAACCATGAGATAATACATGATTATTGTTTTAAGTCACTAAATTTGGGGATGATTTGTTAGAAAAGAGATAATTAACAGAACACTCATGCCCATTTAGAAAGTATCCTTGGCCAAAAACCTGCATCTGATTATGCCTCTGTATATAAACACAAGTTTAGAACAAGTAGAGGTGGCAAAACACCATGTTGAATAAGTGTGCAAAGGGATGCAATTAGCAAAATCCAGAAAATAGGAAATTCTACAGCATAAATGACCCCATTTCTTCAGCTGCTGCTGCTACTGCTAAGTTGCTTCAGTCATGTCTGACTCTGTGCAACCCCATAGACGACAGCCCACCAGGCTCCCCCATCCCTGGGATCTCCAGGCAAGAACACTGGAGTGGGTTGCCATTGCCTTCTCCGAAGTAAGTTGAAAAAAAAAAAGGAAGTAAAAACATGAGAAAGGGAATCTATAAATCAAGAGAGATTTACAAGCTTTGATAGATTGTATTACTCCCAGTATTTGCTGACCTCTCCTGTGAGAGAGTTAGTCTTCCCTTCTCCCCCTCTGACATCAGCTTTGGCCATGTGATTTTCTTTGACAAATGAAATGTGAGCAGATGTGATGGTTGTTACTTCTGAGCAGAAGTTTTAAAAGTCATTGTGTTTCGACCATTTCTCATTTCCATCTGCCGGGAAGTGGGTGTATCCCAAATAGGGACTGTTTCTTCAGCTTCTGGCCAAGAGTGAAGAGGATGCAGAGCTGACTAACAGAAATTCACGTGAGCAGGAAAGAAACCCAACCTGTCATAAGCCATTGTGATTTTCGAGTTGTTTGCCACCATAGCATAACCTTAATATAATCTGATTTATGCAAGGAATGTTTCCATCAAATAAGCCTAAAAGATAAACCTTGTTAGGATTCCAGTTTATGACCCCACTGTAGAAATTTGAGTATAGACTAGATACTTAATGATAATTAAGAATTACCAAAAAAAAAAAAAAAATTACTGTTTATTTTTTAGGTGTGTTGATAATATTACAGTTAGGTTTAAAACAAAAAGATTTCTTTTCTTTGGGACACACGGTCCAGAAGGAAGAGAAGGTAGGTGGAGGTACAACTTAGTCATGAGTTGATAATTGAACCGGGTGGTAAGTATATGTGTTTATTATATTATTCTTTCCACTTTTATTACTGTTTGGAAATTTCCATAATAAAAAGTTTAAAAAAATAGTCTATGGATTTGAGTCCCAGAATTGTCCCTTGACCCCCCAAAGAGTACAGAAAATATGGGTGTTGAGAAGATAGAGCTCATCAATTAAGTTTAGTGAGTAAGAAAATAAGGAAGGTGTTTGGAGTGGGTCTCATCCTGGTGGCTCAGATGGTAAAGAGTCTGCCTACAGTGTGCGAGACCAGGGTTCAATCCCTGGGTTGGGAAGATCCCTTGGAGAAGGAAATGGTAACCCACTCCAGTATTCTTGCCTAGAAAGTCTCATGGATGGAGGAGCCTGGCAGGCTGCAGTCCATGGGGTCGCAAAGAGTTGGACACGATTGAACGACTTCACTTTCTTCTTTCACTTCTTTCAGGAAGAAGACATCAAAACTCATTTTCAGTGACCACATTATATCAGGTGAAAGCACTTCCCAGGTGGCACTAGTGGTAAAGAATCCACCTGTTAATGCAGGAGACATAAGAGACTCGGGTTCAATTCCTGGGTGGGGAAGATCTCCTGGAGAAGGAAATGGCAACCCACTCCAGTATTCTTGCCTGGAGAATCCCGTGGACATAAAAGCCTGGTGAGCTATAGTCCATAGGGTCCCAAAGAGTTAGACACGACTAAAGTGATTTAGGATGGATAGGATGAAAGCACTATTAGGGTTAGATTTAGAGCACTGGGAGGGGAGGGGGCTCTGAAGGTATTAGCTTCCACCACAAGCGTGAGAGGAAACGGGTGTGGCTTAAGTAGAACTGTTATCTCTTCTCTATTAGCTAAAATCAAACTTCATATCTGTCTTACCAATTAAAGCACCTGATGTATTCTTTATTTGTGTTCTGGGCATTAAAGTAATGTTTGGAGCTAGGAGATGGATTGGTGGCTTACTCTATCGGCTCCACTCAACTTGGAATCTCATTACTTCCAGGAACACTGCCTTGCCTTAAGTTAATGACAGATTGTTTTCTATTGTTCCCCTGGTCTCCTACAAAGTGCTCTAATTCACTCTTTTTTTTTCTTTCTAATTCACTCTTAATGAGGCTCCAGACTGCATTTCCCCAATTTGTACTGCAAGGATAGGATTTCCTGTAAGTGGAGCAGACAAAGTAGCTGAGCTTGAGCCATCTTGTCAGTTTCACATACAAGAGCATGTGAGACAAGAGGACCACTTGGGCTGAGGGAGAGAAGAGGCTGAGCTTGAGCCAGATTCTCTGTCAGGAGGCTGTGGGCTGGGACATGTGACTCAGGAAAAGCCAACACTGGCAAGTCAAGAGGGGAAAGAAAATCTGTTGGCGTTAGAGAAGCAGCAGCAGCCTCAGTGGTAGCACCTTCCCCACCACCACCTTCCCCACTCTCTACCCCCACCCCCATCCAAAGGAGCTAGGGAAGGAGATTCTCATTCCATCCTCCAGACCTAGGGTGCTCCTATCTGGAAAAGAGGGAGAAGATGTGGGTATAATAGTAGACACATCTCCCATCCCCACTCCCACTACGTGGACATTGAAGTTTTATATTGTTTTGGTTTTCAGATTGAAGTTTGGAAATGAACAGAGCTGAGCATTAAAGATGAGACTGGGAGGTTGTGGAATTAGAAGGGGACATCGTAAAGATAAGAGGGTTCACTGACCTGAGAAAAGAGGGATTATACCAGACGGGGCTGGGGACAGTTAAACAGTTTCGTGTTTACACCCCCATGAATTGCTATGCCTTAATAATCATAACCTAGACAGCATATTAAAAAACAGAGACATTACTTGTTGACAAAGGTCTGTCTAGTCAAAGCTATGGTTTTTCCAGTAGTCATGTATGGATGTGAGGGTTGGACCATAAAAAGAAAGCTGAGCATGGAAAAATTGATGCTTTTGAACTGTGGTGTTGGAGAAGATTCTTGAGAGTCCCTTGAACTGCAAGGAGATCAAACCAGTCAATCCTAAAGGAAATCAATCCTAAATATTCATTGGAAGGACTGATGCTGAAGCTGAAGCTCCAATATTTGGGCCACCTGATGCAAAGAACTGATTCATTTGAAAAGACCTTGATGCTGGGAAAGATTGAAGGCAGGAGGAGAAGGGGACGACAGAGGATGAGATGATTGGATGGCATCACCGACTAGATAGACTTGAGTTTGAGCAAGCTCCAGGAGTTGGTGAAGGACAGGGAGGCCTGGCTTGCTGTAATCCATGGTGTCGCAAAGAGTCAGACATGACTGAGCGACTGAACTGACTGAATAATCATAAGGTTCCTTCATTTCCCCTAAAACAACAACAAAAAGCAAAACAATTTTTGGTTCAGGGTTTTAGTGATATACCAGACACTACCAATTAAATGAAGCTTGTCTTCAGCAATTGGCCTTCTTAATCTTCCTTCCTTCTTCCTTCTCTCCCTTATCCTGCAGAAAATCTGCGCTCTCCTGCTGCCCTCTGTGCAATTAGTGAGAGACAAATATATGTACCATGAAAGACACTAAAAATATCTTTATTTTCTTTTAATATTTTGCCTACCGTGACCTACTTTTGGTTCAGTGTCAAAAGCAAAGGGGTGAGGTGTGCCCTAAATAAACATGTCAGTGAATTCTGTCCCACCATATTGACTGCATGACTTTTGTACTGTAAATTAAAGTGGTTTTCTACAGATTGCAAGAGTTAAAAAGATGTTCTATGTCAGTACATTGATATTTAAGTTCTGAAATTCCATTTGCTTCATCAAAAATCTATTTCTTTGAAAGCCATTTCCCACTGATAATCCTGGAATTAAGGAGATCTAGTTAGTGCCTGAGTCACATGAAGAATCACTTCCAACCCACCCACATAGCTGAAAACACATTTTTTGGTGATTATCAAGTCAGGAGCTATGAAGGGTCCTTGCAAAGAGAGCATTTATCAGCTGACATTATTTTAATTATTCGCTTTTAATGAGGAATCTATGAACATCTTCAAAAATCAGGGTCAATAGGTAGGCTGTCACCTAACAAAAAAAAACATGTTTTTTTTGTCTGAGAGTTCTACTGACATTAGGTGATTATTGTCATAATTGAAATACTTCAGCATAGCAAGATAAGTGTGCTTTAAAAAATAGTTTTAATATTCACCCTGTGCATGAGTGCTCAGTCATATCTCTTTGCGACCCCATGGACTGTAGCCCGCTAGGCTCCTCTGTCCATGGGATTCCCAGGCAGCAGTACTGGAGTGGGTTACCATTTCCTTCTCCAGGGGATCTTCCTGAACCAGGGATCCAAACCTCGTTTTCTGTGTCTCCTGCCTTGGCAGGTGTATTCTTTACCACTGCACCACCTAGGAAGTACAAGTTGTTAATGAACACTTGAAGTGCTCTAATGGGGAATATGAGTTTCCCTTATTCTTTAGCATAAGAGGTGCTAGAAATAGCTTAACAATTTATTGGTGACATGGATGATTACTGAGGGATGTGTGATGCACGGGCATCTTACCCTTAAATGAACGGGGCATCAGTTCTGTGTGAGCCCAGAATGGTGCTCTAGGCCTGGGTGTTTCTTTCGTCCCATGCTTGCTACTTAGTGTAGGATTCTGTCACCTGACCAGATGAGAAGCATGGCTGGATCTGGCTCTGTGACATCATGACATCTGGTTCAGTTTTCTCAAGGGGTTCTGGTCAGGAGGTTTGAGCTCATGGACACCAGACTCTAAGGGGACAAATTGGCAGAGGCCCCACCAAGACACTGACAATTGTACACCAAAGTGGCTTAAGCCAGTTAACAACATTTGATCCACAAATAGTTCTCATTAATGAGATGCATCTAATGAGATCTGTGTATAGTGACGAAGATTTGAGGAAGTTTCATAGAGAGAAATGCAATTTTGTCTATATAATAATAATATCAAAAAATTATAAAGGGGTTACTGTGTGTTAGGCACTGTTCTAAACTCTCTCTATGCACACACACACGTATTCAATTAGTACTTGTCACATCTCTATGAGGAGATACTACTATCATATTGTTAACCCCATTTTACTGGCACGGAAACTGAGCACAACGGATGACTTGTCCTACATGATATAGGCCAACTGAGTGAGGAAGCCGTGATTTGAACACAGCCAGTCTAACTCCAGAATCTAGGCTCTTATTGGTATAGACACTAGTTTCCTTTCTGAAAAACAGTGGTTGGTATGTAACTAAGAGTCATAGGAGTTTATGGAATTAAAGAAAACTGACTTGCTGTACAAGCCCAGGGGATAACTCAGGAATTCTGAGGTTTACTTTGGCTTGAGAAAAGGTCCTTACCAACAGGAGATTTTTCTGTCAGGCATCATTTGGGTAGCAGGGTTTCTGTAATGAACTAAAAATAAAGACCTGTCACTTGGTTGATGATGTGTATAACGGTTTTCCTAGACACAACAGGACTGGTGAGTATCAGAAGACTTTGATGAGAAAGGCAGGCAGCAGACAATCTGTTTCTCTTTCCCGTATTTGGCTTCCTTCCTTTTATATCTCCCTATATCATTCTATATCAGAACAACCACTCACACGTGTGATACTACTCATCTATGTCACAGCAAACATTCCTTTATGAAGCCATATACTCCTCTGGTCCTTGCAGTCCCTCAGCCTGGGCAAGAGTTGGGATAATCTGATTACTAGTCCAGCTATTTGGTGAACTCTTTACCTGAAGCTATAAATCTGATGGTGCATCTTGCTATTGCAAATTCCTCTATGGACATGATTCTTAGAGAGACCAAAAACCCACCACCCCCAGCCAGCATCCTGTGGATGTCTGTGGTTGGTTTACTCATCCTAATTCCTGTGATATCATATTACTCAAGTGTTACCCAGATGTGGGGAGGTGCACTTCGCACCTTCTTCCATTTCCTGTCACCACGGCAACCTGCTGTGCCTCTCCCACGGTGCCCCTTTCCTCAGCCACTTTCTGCATGTTCTCAGGATGCTGGTCAACCACTCACTCAACTGCATCACCCAGAACTGCAAGGAACTGAGCACAGCTGACCAACACAATGGCTCTGTAGGCTTCCAGATTCCCAAACTTTTCAAAGTCCTAGGATTTTTAGTGTTCTCATAACTGTTACTTACTTGGTAAGTTGCCAATTCTTTAAAAAATAATCCCCAACATTTACATATATCAGATTACTTTTATGTAAAAACATGATAATTAAGGTTTTAATCCAACCTCATAGAACTGTGCAACTTCAGCTTCTTCAGCATCAGTGGTTGGGGCAGAGCTTTGTCAAAAGAACACACTGGTCATAGCAAACACCCTTTTTCAACAACCCAAGAGATGAGTTTACACATGAACTTTACCAGATGGTCAACAACGGAATCAAATTATTATGTTCTGTGCAACCAAAGATGGAGAAACAGTATACAGTCAGTAAAAACAAAAACTGGAGCTGACTGTGGCTCAGATCATGAGCTCCTTATTACAAAATTCAGGCTTAACTGGAAGAAGTAGGAAAAAACGGTAGGCCATTCAGGTATGACCTAAATCAAATCTCTTATGATTATACAGTGGAGGTGATGGACGAATAGATTCAAGAGATCAGATCTGGTAGATAAAGTATCTGAAGAACTACAGACAGAGGTTTGTAACATTGTACAGGAAGCAGGGACCAAAAACATCCCAAAGAAAAAGAAGTGCAAGAAGGCAAAGTGGCTGTCTGAGAAGTCTTTATAAATAACAGAGAAAAGAAGAGAAGAGAAAGGCAAGGAAGAAAGGGAAAGATATACCCAACTGAATGCAGGGTTTCAGACAATAGCAAGGAGAGATGAGAAGGTCTTCTTAAATGAAAAGTACCAAGAAATAGAAGAAAACTATAGAATGGGAAAGACTAGAGATTTCTTCAAGAAAACTGGAGATATCAAGGGAAGATTTCATGCAAGGACGGACATGATAAAGGTCAGAAATGGTAAGGACCTAACAGAAGCAGAAGAGATTAAGAAGAGGTGGCAAGAATACATTAAAGAATTATGCAAAAAAGGTCTTAATGACCCAGATAATCATGATGGTATTCACCTAGAGCCAGACATCCTGGTATGTGAGATGAAGTGGTCTTTAGGAAGCATTACTACAAACAATGCTTGAGGGCTTCCCTGATAGCTCAGTTGGTAAAGAATCTGCCTGCAATGCAGGAGACCCCAGTTCAATTCCTGGGTCAAGAAGATCCCCTGGAGAAGGGATAGGCTACCCACTCCAATATTCTTGGGCTTCCCTTGTGGCTCAGCTGGTAAAGAATTGGCCTTCAATGCAGGAGACCTGGGTTCAGAAGATCTCCCTGGAGAAGGAAAAGGCTGCAGGCTCCAGTATTCTGGCCTGGAGAATTCCATGGACTCTGTAGTCCATGGGGTCACAAAGAGTTGGACATGACTGAGCAACTTTCACTTTCACTACAAACAAAGCTAGTAGAGGTGATGGAATTTCAGCTAAGCTATTTCAAATCCCCAAAGATGATGCTGTTAAAGTGATACACTCAATATGTCAGCAAATTTGGAAAACTCAGCAGTGGTCACAGGACTGGAAAAAGTCAGTTTTCATTCCAATCCCAAAGAAGGGTCACATGAAAGAATGTTAATACAATTGTGCTCATTTCACAAGCTAGCAAGGCTATGCTCAAAATCCTTCACACTAGGCTTTAGCAGTACATGAACCAAGAACTTGCAGATGTAGAAGCCGGGTTTTGAAGAGGCAGAGGAATCAGAGATTAAATTGCCAACATTCGTTGGATCACAGAGAAAGCAAGGGAGTTCCAGATAAACATCTGTTTCATTAACTATGCTAAAGCCTTTGACTGTGTGGATTACAACAAACTGTGGAAAATTCTTAAAGAGATGGAGGTAACAGACCATCTTACCTGTCTCTCGAGAAACTTGTATGCAGGTCAAAAAGCTACAGTTAGAACAGACATGGAACAATGAATTGGTTCAAAATTGGGAAAGGAGTACATCAAGGCAGTATATTGTCACCCTGCTTCTTTAGCTTAGATGCAGAGTACATGTGAAATGCCAGGCTGGATGAAGCACAAGCTGGAATCAAGATTACCAGGAGAAATATCAACAACTTCAGATATGCAGATATTACCACTCTAATGACAGAAATCAAAAAGGAACTGAAGAGCCTCTTGATGAGGGTGAGAGACGAGAGTGGAAAAGCTGGCTTGAAACTCAACATTCAAAAAATGAAGATCATGGCATCCAGTCTCATTCAGATCAGATCAGTAGCTCAGTCGTGTCCGACTCTTTGCGACCCCATGAATCACAGCACGCCAGGCCTCCATGTCTGTCACTAACTCTCGGAGTTCACTGAGACTCATGTCCATGGAGTCAGTGATGCCATCCAGCCATCTCATCCTCTGTCGTCCCCTTCTCCTCCTGCCCCCAATCCCTCCCAGCATGAGAGTCTTTTCCAATGAGTCAACTCTTCGCATGAGGTGGCCAAAGTACTGGAGTTTCAGATTTAGCATCATTCCTTCCAAAGAAATCCCAGGGCTGATCTCCTTCAGAATGGATTGGTTGGATCTCCTTGCAGTCCAAGGGACTCT
>NW_011495014.1:10315544-10317681 GCF_000754665.1 Bison bison bison
GACCACAGGAAAAACCGTAGCCTTGACTAGATGAACCTTTGTTGGCAAAGTAATGTCTCTGCTTTTGAATATGCTATCTAGGTTGGTCATAACTTTCCTTCCAAGGAGTAAGCGTCTTTTAATTTCATGGCTGCAGTCACCATATGCAGTGATTTTGGAGCCCAAGAAAATAAAGTCTGACACTGTTTCCACTGTTTCCCCATCTATTTCCCATGAAGTGATGGGACCGGATGCCATGATCTTCGTTTTCTGAATGTTGAGCTTTAAGCCAACTTTTTCACTCTCCATTGTCACTTTCATCAAGAGGCTTTTGAGTTCCTCTTCACTTTCTGCCATAAGGGTGGTGTCATCTGCATATATGAGGTTATTGATATTACTCCCGGCAATCTTGATTCCAGCTTGTGTTTCTTCTAGTCCAGCGTTTTTCATGATGTACTCTGCATATAAGTTAAATAAACAGGGTGACAATATACAACCTTGACGAACTCCTTTTCCTATTTGGAACCAGTCTGTTGTTCCATGTTCAGTTCTAACTGTTGCTTCCTGACCTGCATACAAATTTCTCAAGAGGCAGATCAGGTGGTCTGGTATTCCCATCTCTTTCAGAATTTTCCACAGTTGATTGTGATCCACACAGTCAAAGGCTTTGGCATAGTCAATAAAGCAGAAATAGATGTTTTTCTGGAACTGTCTTGCTTTTTCTATGATCCAGCAGATGTTGGCAATTTGATCTCTGGTTCCTCTGCCTTTTCTAAAACCAGCTTGAACATCTGGAAGTTCATGGTTCACATATTGCTGAAGCTTGGCTTGGAGAATTTTGAGCATTACTTTACTAGCGTGTGAGATGAGTGCAATTGTGTGGTAGTTTGAGCATTCTTTGGCATTGCCTTTCTTTGGGATTGGAATGAAAACTGACCTTTTCCAGTCCTGTGGCCACTGTGGAGTTTTCCAAATTTGCTGGCATATTGAGTGAAGCATTTTCACAGCATCATCTTTCAGGATTTGGAATAGCTCAACTGGAATTTCATCACCTCCACTAGCTTTGTTCGTAGTGATGCTTTCTAAGTCCCACTTGATTTCACATTCCAGATGTCTGGCTCTAGGTCAGTGATCACACCATCGTGGTTATCTGGGTTGTGAAGATCTTTTTTGTACAGTTCTGTGTATTCTTGCCACCTCTTCTTAATATCTTCTGCTTCTGTTAGGTCCATACCATTTCTGTCCTTTATCGAGCCCATCTTTGCATGGAATGTTCCCTTGGTATCTCTGATTTTCTTGAAGAGATCCCTAGTCTTTCCCATTCTGTTGTTTTCCCCTATTTCTTTGCATTGATCGCTGAGGAAGGCTTTCTTATCTCTTCTTGCTATTCTTTGGAACTCTGCATTCAGATGTTTATATCTTTCCTTTTCTCCTTTGCTTTTCGCTTCTCTTCTTTTCACAGCTGTTTGTAAGGTCTCCCCAGACAGCCATTTTGCTTTTTTGCATTTCTTTTCCTTGGGAATGGTCTTGATCCCTGTCTCCTGTACAATGTCATGAACCTCATTCCATAGTTCATCAGGCACTCTATCTATCAGATCTAGGCCCTTAAATCTATTTCTCACTTCCACTGTATAATCATAAGGGATTTGATTTAGGTCATACCTGAATAGTCTAGTGGTTTTCCCTACTTTCTTCAATATAAGTCTGATTTTGGCAATAAGGAGTTCATGGTCTGAGCCACAGTCAGCTCCTGGTCTTGTTTTTGCTGACTGTATAGAGCTTCTCCATCTTTGGCTGCAAAGAATATAATCAATCTGATTTCGGTATTGACCATCTGGTGATGTCCATGTATAGAGTCTTCTCTTGTGTTGTTGGAAGAGGGTTTTTGTTATGACCAGTGCATTTTCTTGGCAAAACTCTATTAGTCTTTGCCCTGCTTCATTCCGTAACATTGCCTGTTACTCCAGGTGTTTCTTGACTTCCTACTTTTGCATTCCAGTCCCCTATAATGAAAAGGACATCTTTTTTGGGTGTTAGTTCTAAAAGGTCTTGTAGGTCTTCATAGAACCGTTCAACTTCAGCTTCTTCAGCATTACTGATTGGGGCATAGACTTGGATTACTGTGATATTGAATGGTTTGCCTTGGAAACGAACAGAG
>NW_011495014.1:10317781-10322407 GCF_000754665.1 Bison bison bison
TTTTGGGTGTTAGTTCTAAAAGGTCTTGTAGGTCTTCATAGAACCGTTCAACTTCAGCTTCTTCAGCATTACTGATTGGGGCATAGACTTGGATTACTGTGATATTGAAATGGTTTTGCCTTGGAAACGAACAGAGATCATTCTGTCGTTTTTGAGATTGCATCCAAGTACTGCATTTCGGACTCTTTTGTTGTCCAGTCTCATTATTTCATGGCAAATAGATGGGAAAAAGTAGAGACAGTGACAGATTTTATTTTCTTGGGCTCCAAAATAAATTCAGACTGTGGCTGCAACCATGTAATTAATATATGCTTGTCCTTGGAAGGAAAGCTACAACAAACCTAGACATCATATTAAGAAGCAGAGACATCACTTTGCCAACAAAGGTCCGTATAGTTAAAGCTGTGGTTTTTCCAGTAGTCATGTATGGATGTGAGAGTTGAACCATAAAAAAGGGTGAGCACTGAAGAACTGATGCTTTCAAACTGTGGTCCTGGAGAAGATTCTTGAGAGTCCCTTGGACCACAAGGAGATCAACCAGTCAATCCTACAGAAAATCAACCCTGAATATTCATTGGAAGTACTGACACTTAAGCTGAAGCTCCAATAGTTTGGCCACCAGATGTGAAGAGCTTGCTCATTGGAAAAGACTGGCGGCAAAAGATAAGATGGTTAGATAGCATCACTGACTCAATGGACATGAATTTGAGCAAACTCCAGGAGGTAGTGAAGAACAGAGCAGCCTGGCATGCTGCAGTCCATGGGATTGCAGAGTAAAGACAGGACTTAGTGACCGAACAGGAACAACAACAATAAATTCATCCAACTTGAGTTGAGTACTTAGAACCCAATGTTGGAAACTCAAGAGGAGTAAGATACAGACCCTGCTAATGTGTTGGAGTTGTTTTTGTTGCCGGTGATAGGAGTCCAACTTAAACTAGCTTAAATAAAAAAGGAAATATATTGACCCATGTAACTAAAAAGTCTGTATTAATTTCAGGCTTGACTGGATCAAGGGAGCTCAAATTATTTCATCAGGGCTCTTTTTTTTCTCTATTCATCTCTACTCGTTTTTACCTCTCTTTGTGAGTTGGCCTCATTTTTTCTTACTAAAGATAGCTTCCTCCAATTTGACCTGAACAAATGGCCTTTAGAAACTCCAGCTAAGATCATTCTTAGATCTCAAAATAGCAGAATAGAGACCCTCTCTTCCTTAGAATCCGTATATCAAAAGTAAAGGAAGATTCTGATTATCTCTAGTTGGTCACAAGCCCATTTAACTGACCACTCTGACCAGGGCAATGGAATATCAAGTTGGCCAGGCTTAGGTTATATGCTTCACCCTCAGCTGAGGAAGGTTCAACCTGGTTGTATAACATGAAATGTGTTTCCTACAAAGAGTGATGGATAGATAAAATAAAAAAGTAGATATTCTCTGTGGTAGCCAACCTCAAAGATGACCCCAAATGATCCTTACTTATATCCGTGCATAATTTTCTACACTGTATTATGGTTGTCTTGTGTGATCAATAGAACCCTATAGAAGTGATGGTGGGTGACTTTGAAGGCTAGGTCATAAAGGAAATTGTAGTCTTATTCTTGCTCTCAGAATGCCTGCTCTGAAGAAAGGCAGCCACCATGTTGTAAGGATGCCCAAGCAGCCCTATGAAAAGATCCACATAAAGAATAACAGAGGCCCTCTGCCAACAGCTGATACTGATTTGCTGGCCACTTAAGTTTGCCATCTGGAAAGTGGATTTTTCAGCCCCAGTCAAACCTTCAGGGGACTATAGCCCTACCCAACACCTTGACTACTTCATGAGAGATTCAAGCCTGAGCCATCCAACTAAGCCGGTTCTGAATCCTTGAACTGCAGATGTTGTAAGGTCTGTGAGTTTTAAACATTAAGTTTTGAGGAAATTTGTTACCCAGAAATAGGTAGCAAATACATGCACTATACTCGCTCTCAAGTAGCTCATTGCCCAGCCTAAAGTCATAGACACTTAAATGACTAATTTGTGAGTGGGAAAGAAAGAGGACATAGAAAAGCCTCTGGTTGGATGGCATCATCAAATCAATGGACAGAAGTTTGGGCAAGCTCTAGAAGATGGTGAAGGACTGGGAAGCCTGGTGTGCTGCAGTCCATGAAGTAGCAAAGAGTCAGACACAACTGAGTGACTGACCAACAACAGCAACTGTGAAATCTGACAGAGGAGGCCACATTTGAGCTGTGCTTCAAGGATGAATGTGAGAAGGAATGGAAACCCAGGCAAAGGGAATAGCACAAAGGCCCTGGGACTTGAAAGTGAAAAATGCAAATAGAATAGTGTAGTTTCAGTTAAGGTCATGGCTCATCAGAATCAAGAGAAGAGGGGCTTCCCTGGTGGTCCAGTGGATAAGACCCCATGCTCTCCAATGCAAGAGGCCTGGGTTCAATCCCTGGTCAAGGAACTAGATCCCATATGCCACAACTAAGAGTTCACATGCTCCAACAAAAATTGCAGCCAAATAAATATTAAAAAAAAAATCATGAGAAGGGATTAAAAAATAGGCAGATACTCAAACCCAACCCGTAGGGAATCTCATGATTAGGAAGCACTGGTTTGGGTTTCCGAAGTTGTTTTTGGTCCTCAGTTGGTTGGTTAGCTGGTTGCTGTAGAGGGGTGAGTCTGTAGAAATATTTCTCAGCAGAATTTCTGGACCTCTCGCAATAGAAAACAGGAAACAGGCTCTTGGCCCAAACCAATAGTAATGAAATAGAATATTTGTGACGGGGTAGAGTAGGGTCCAGGGATTTACACATTAACAAGCACTTTAGAAACTTTACATAAAGTAGTACAAGTTTTAAAAATGGGTAAATTATTGAAAACTCAAAAAATTATTGTTTTATGGAAATAAGAGTTTCAAGAAAGAGGTGGTAAATTCAAAACTGGATTTATAGTCATGCTATAATGATGTGAAAAATACTTAAAAAGACTAGCAGGAAATATATCAAAATGACTTTGGTAGTATTATGGTGGTAACATTGTAGATGATGGGCTTGTGTGTGTATGTGTGTGTCTGTGCGTGTGTGTGTATTACAGGTACATTATTTCCATAGTTTAAACAGTGATTTTCAGAAAGTTTAAGAAGCTGTGTTAATGATATGGCAAAATCAAGTTGGACAAGGGTTGAAAAGAGGTCATTGGCCTTGGCAAGTGGGAGGCCACTGGAGACCTTTGGATGAGGGAATGGAAGCCAGATTACAATGGCTGGATTCAGAGAATGGGGAGGAAGTGCAGGAGGGAGCCAGTATAGATCACTAGTTCAAGAAGTTTGGCAGCAAAGGCAAAATTTAAAATCAAATTGTTCTTTTTTTGAACTGATTATAAAAGTAATACTTGTTTATTATTAAAAAAAAACTGGGAAATACAGAACATTAAGAACAAAACAATAGTCACCCATAATCTTACCTACCACCCAGTGCCAAACCATGCTAAGAATTTAGTATATTTACGGCATGAACTTTTCTCCTTCGTGGCAGTGATTTGAGATAGAAGAAATAATCCACAATATTCTTAGATGAGGAAACCAAGGCTCAGAAAGTGACTTTCCTGAGGCACAAAGAGTTCATAACAAACTGTTTGGTACCCATAGCGCTTTGGCTTGAGTTTCCTGGTTGCTCTGCCCTGACCCTGCAGGAGAATTAGCCAGTCAGCCTTTTTCTTGTGCCGTATTGTGTCCTGAAGGTATTTCAGCCGCAGTGCCTCTAAAATTTCATTGCACCTATGGATTTATACACTTAAATCACTCACTAGGCCTGTCCTCTTTGACAGTAGAGCCTGGGTCACCTTCATCTCAGGGTTCCCAAACCCTAGCACAGCATTTGAGAGAATCACTGCACAACACGTGTTTCTAGAATGATGGGTGAGGCTTTGCTGTAGCAACTAATGCAGCTTTCATTCCCAGTATTTCCTGCTTCTCTGTAACATCTACCCCATTCTGGCAGTAGTGAGAGTGTTTTATGCACAGATTGCCTCGGGCTAAGAATAACACAGTAGAACCAGAGTCAAATTCTTGGCTTTTGACTTTCAAATACTCAGGTGGGGTATAAACAACAGTTTTGGAAGACAGACAGAAGAGCTGTATTACCTACTCCCTGACTAAATGTGAAGGAGAAAGGAAAGCTGAGGAAAAGTAAACAAGTGAGATAGCAGTGAGTGTTCCTATGAAAGGGGACTAGGCTACCTCCCACCCTACTGAATCCCATTCCAGACTAGTTTGTGGAGTAGGTAAATCACCAGAATTCCCCTACCTTGATGTGACAAAGGAGAGGAAATGGCATAGTGGGAAAGAAATGGCCTCACGGAAAATTTAGACCAGCACAGTGTCCAATAGAGATGTAATTTGAGCTACATATGTAATTTTGAGTGTTCTAGTAAGTCGGCTTCCCTGGTGGCTCAGACAGTAAAGAATCCATCTGACAATGCTGGAGACCCGGGTTCGATCTCTGGGTCGGGAAGATTGCCTGGAGAAGGGAATGGCTATCCACTTTTCCAGTAGTCATGTATGGATGTGAAAGTTGGACCATAAAGAAGGCTGAGTGCTGAAGAATTGATGCTTTTGAACTGTGGTGCTGGAGAAGAC
>NW_011495014.1:10322507-10322848 GCF_000754665.1 Bison bison bison
GCTGCCCTCACCTGCCTGTCTCTGACAGGGGATGGGCTGGTCCGCAGCCGGCTAGCTCTGCTCAGTCCTTTGTTCTGTGAGCGGGCCTGGCAGTGTCTTACGTTAGGGCTTTTCTCAGGGTAGCTATCCCAGTCTGGTTTGCTATCTCAAGTTAGTTCCCTCAGATTGCCCTTGGGGCATTCAGGCCCGGTCCTTACTCTAAGCAATGCAGCCTGCACCTCCCTGCCCAGCCCCTGCTTGCTAGTGGCGGATGCAAGTGTCTGTGCTGCTTCTCCACTGGGAGTTACTGTTGAGCATGTAATCTGTGGATTTTAATTATATATTTATTTTCCTCCCGGTTA
>NW_011495014.1:10322948-10326238 GCF_000754665.1 Bison bison bison
AACCAGTCAAAGGAAATCAGTCCTGAATATTCATTGGAAGGACTGATGCTGAAGCTGAAGCTCCAATACTTTGGCCACCTGATGCGAAGAGCCAACTCATTAGAAAAGACTGATGCTGGGAAAGATTGAAGGCAGGAGAAGGGGACAACAGAGGATCAGATGGTTGGATGGCATCACTGATTCAATGGACATGAGTTTGAGTAAGCTCTGGAAGATGGTGAAGGACAGGAAAGCCTGGCATGCTGCAGTCCGTGGGGTCACAAAGAGTCGGACACAACTGACCAATTGAACAACAGCCACAACAACAGCCCACTCTTGCCTGGAGAATCCCTAAGACAGAGGAGCCTGGCGGGCTACAGTCCATGGGGTCACAAAGAGTCAGACACAACTAAGTAACTAACCCTTCTGTCTTATTATATGTTCTAATAAGTAGCCACATTAAAGAATGTAAAAAGAAACTGGTGAAATTAATTTTAATACATTATTTTATTTAACCTCATGTGCCTAAATATTATCATTTCAACATGTAATCAATAGAGAAATTATTAATGAGATATTTTGCATTTTTCTGTGCTAAAGTTTTTGGGTTTTGGCCCCACCACACAGCACGTGGAATCTTAGTTCCCTGACCAGGGATCAAACCTATGCCCTCTGCATGGGATCCATGGAGTCTTCACCACTGAACCTCCAGGGAAGTCCCTGTACTAAGGTTTTGAAGTCTAATGTGTACTTTATCGTCACAGCACACCTCAGTTTTTATTAATCATATTTCAGTGAAATGTTCAGCAGCCACCTGTGGCTTGAGACTGCCAAATAGCACAGGTCAAGACAGACGAAAATGGCCCCATGGACTGCTGAATCCCATAGCTGAGAACGGGAGCCATAAAAAGTTTCTTGTATGCTCGAGTATCATAGACAAGGACCAAGGCGGGTGACCTAAGGAGATCTTGTTTTATAATCAGTTTCCGACAGGAAAAAGCTCTTTTGAAGGAAAACTTCTCTGCAGGAGGTCCCTTTTGTCTTTCCACTAACCTAAAACCAGCTCCCCCCTCTAACACCATGCTCTATTCATCTCCAGCTCTAGCACACTTTTCAAATCTTTTGATCACACAATACCTTGCCTAACCTGTTGGTTCTTTCTGTACATCAAAGAAATAGAAATGAAGAATAAATAATTAACACTTTACCAGATCTCTTCCCTGGATTCCTCTTCAGTAATTTCAAGAACAAACTGTGGGAATAAGATATCATCTAAAGAAAACTCATAAGAAGTTTCGACAAGCTGCTCATAAGCCAACACACAGTGTTGATGACTCTGACCCACTATCTCAATGATTAACTAAGATTTCTTCCTTTTTACCCTTTAAAAACTTTCATGGCTGCAGAATCTTCAGAGATAGTTTTGAGGAGACACTGAGTCCACCATCTCCCCAGATTGCTGGCAATCTGATTAAAAGCATCTTTCTTTTCTACCAACACTGGCCTCTTGAGTATTGATTTTGAGCGGTGAGCAGTCGGACTTGATTTGGTATGATTCAGGCTGAGTGGAATACAATCTAGCACTTCTCTGCATGGACTGAGTGGACAGAAGGCCATCGGAATGCTTCAGTGGATGCCATGAGAGATGGCACTGAGGCACCCAAGACCACCCCTCTACACATGTCCACATTCTATAAACCCCCAGCAACTTGGATGCCACCCTGGGGAAAGATGAAACCCCAATCTAGATCATGATTAAGATTCATTTGGTAGAATAGGGCAGAGCTCAAAATTCTGTATTGGTAAAGAAAGTTACATTTATTTAGTGGACTGAGTTTCAAAATCATTATTAAAAGAGTGATGAACATGCTAGAAATGAGGTTTGTGTAAACCCTATCTGCTGTTTTCTCATAGGCTGTCAGAAGATGATCTAAAGGAGGATGGTAACTTTTCAACAAGTCAGTCTCGAGGGAAAAAGGGGGAAGTATAGCATTCTTCTCTGGCCACCTGATGTGAAGAGCTGACTCATCAGAAAAGACCCTGATGCTGGGAAAGACTGAAGGGGATGACAGAGGACGAGATGGTTGGATGGCATCACCGACTCAAAGGACATGAGTTTGAACAAGCTCTGGGATTTGGTGAAGGACAGGGAATCCTGGCATGCTGCAGTTCATGGGGTCACAATAAGTCAGGCACGACTGAGCAACTGAATAACAACAACAACACTCTTTTTTTTAAAAATATATAAATTTATTTATTTTAATAGGAGGCTAATTACTTTACAATATTGTACTGGTTTTGCCATACATTGACATGAATCCGCCATGGGTATACATGTGTTCCCCATCCTGAACCCGCCTCCCACCTCCCTCCCCATCCCATCCCTCTGGGTCATCCCTGTGCACCAGCCCTGAGCATCCTGTATCATGCATCGAACCTGGACTGGCAATTCGTTTCACATGTGATAATATACATGTTTCATTGCCATTCTCCCAAATCATCCCACCCTCGCCCTCTCCCACAGAGTCCAAAAGACTGTTCTATACATCTGTGTCTCTCTTGCTGTCTCGCATACAGGGTTATCGTTACCATCTTTCTAAATTCCATATATATACGTTATTATTCTGTATTGGTGTTTTTCTTTCTGGCTTACTTCACTCTCTATAATAGGCTCCAGTTTCATCCACCTCATTAGAACTGATTCAAATGTATTCTTTTTAATAGCTGAGTAATACTCCATTGTGTATATGTACCACAGCTTTCTTATCCATTCATCTGCTGATGGACATCTAGGTTGCTTCCATGTCCTGGCTATTGTAAACAGTGCTGCGATGAACATTGGGGTACACGTGTCTCTTTCAATTCCGGTTTCCTCGGTGTGCATGCCCAGAAGTGGGATTGCTGAGTCGTATGGCAGTTCTATTTCCAGTTTTTTAAGGAATCTCCACACTGTTCTCCATAGTGGCTATACTAGTTTGCATTCCCACCAATAGTGTAAGAGGGTTCCCTTTTCTCTACACCCTCTCCAGCATTTATTGCTTGTAGACTTTTGGATAGCAGCCATTCTGACTGGTGTGACATGGTACCTCATTGTGGTTTTGATTTGCATTTCTCTGATAATGAGTGATGTTGAGCATCTTTTCATGTGTTTGTTAGCCATCTGTATGTCTTCTTTGGAGAAATGTCTGTTTCGTTCTTTGGCCCATTTTTTGATTGGGTCATTTATTTTTCTGGAATTGAACTGCAGGAGTTGCTTGTATATTTTTGAGATTAATTCTTTGTCAGTTGCTTCATTTGCTATTATTTTCTCC
>NW_011495014.1:10326338-10326993 GCF_000754665.1 Bison bison bison
ATTCCTTTTATTTCTTTTTCTGCTCTGATTGCTGTGGCCAAAACTTCCAAAACTATGTTAAATAGTAGTGGTGAGAGTGGGCACCCTTGTCTTGTTCCTGACTTTAGGGGAAATGCTTTCAATTTTTCACCAGTGAGGATAATGTTTGCTGTGGGTTTGTCATATATAGCTCTTATTATATTGAGTTATGTCCCTTCTATTCTTGCTTTCTGGAGAGTTTTTATCATAAATGGATGTTGAATTTTGTCAAAGGCCTTCTCTGCATCTATTGAGATAATAATATGGCTTTTATTTTTCAATTTGTTAATGTGGTGTATTACATTGATTGATTTGCAGATATTGAAGAAGCCTTGCATCCCTGGGATAAAGCCCTCTTGGTCATGATGTACGATCTTTTTAATGTGTTGTTGGATTCTGATTGCTAGAATTTTGTTAAGGATTTTTGCATCTATGTTCATCAGTGATATCGGCCTGTAGTTTTCTTTTTTTGTGGCATCTTTGTCAGGTTTTGGTATTAGGGTGATGGTGGCCTCATAGAATGAGTTTGGAAGTTTACCTTCCTCTGCAATTTTCTGGAAGAGTTTGAGCAGGATAGGTGTTAGCTCTTCTCTAAATTTTTGGTAAAATTCAGCTGTGAAGTCCGTCTGGACCTGGG
>NW_011495014.1:10327093-10328273 GCF_000754665.1 Bison bison bison
GCTTATAGTTTCCTTTGTTGTGCAGAAGCTTTTAATTTTAATTAAGTCCCATTTGTTTATTTTTGCTTTTATTTCCAATATGCTGGGAGGTTGGTCATAGAGGATCCTGCTGTGATTTATGTCAGAGAGTGTTTTGCCTATGTTATCCTCTAGGAGTTTTATAGTTTCTGGTCTTATGTTTAGATCTTTAATCCATTTTGAGTTTATTTTTGTGTATGGTGTTAGAAAGTGTTCTAGTTTTATTCTTTTACAAGTGGTTGACCAGTTTTCCCAGCACCACTTGTTAAAGAGATTGTCTTTTTTTCCATTGTATATTCTTGCCTCCTTTGTCAAAGATAAGGTGTCCATAGGTGCATGGATTTATCTTTGGGCTTTCTGTTTTGTTCCATTGATCTATATTTCTGTCTTTGTGCTAGTACCATACTGTCTTGATGACTATGGCTTTGTAGTAGAGCCTGAAGTCAGTTCCATTCTTCTTTCTCAAGATTGCTTTGGCTATTCGAGGTTTTTTGTATTTCCATACAAATTGTGAAATTATTTGTTCTAGCTCTGTGAAAAATACCATTGGTAGCTTGATAAGGATTACATTGAATCTATAGATTGCTTTGGGAAGTACACTCATTTTCACTATATTGATTCTTCCAATCCATGAACACGGTATATTTCTCCATCTATTACTGTCCTCTTTGATTTCTTTCACCAGTGTTTTATAGTTTTCTATATATAGGTCTTTAGTTTCTTTAGGTAGATATATTCCTAAGTATTTTATTCTTTTCGTTGCAATGGTGAATGGAATTGTTTCCTTAATTTCTCTTTCTATTTTCTCATTATTAGTGTATAGGAATGCAATGGATTTCTGTATGTTGATTTTATATCCTGAAACTTTACTATATTCATTGATTAGCTCTAGTAATTTTC
Organism: Bison bison bison; assembly: GCF_000754665.1. NCBI lineage: Eukaryota > Metazoa > Chordata > Mammalia > Artiodactyla > Bovidae > Bison > Bison bison. The sequence continues at coordinate 10,328,012 of NW_011495014.1, forward strand.
TGGTGGAGTCTTTAGGGTTTTCTATGTAGAGGATCATGTCATCTGCAAACAGTGAGAGTTTTACTTCTTCTTTTCCAATTTGGATTCCTTTTATTTCTTTTTCTGCTCTGATTGCTGTGGCCAAAACTTCCAAAACTATGTTAAATAGTAGTGGTGAGAGTGGGCACCCTTGTCTTGTTCCTGACTTTAGGGGAAATGCTTTCAATTTTTCACCAGTGAGGATAATGTTTGCTGTGGGTTTGTCATATATAGCTCTTATTAT
>NW_011495014.1:10328373-10330606 GCF_000754665.1 Bison bison bison
CTTGTCTGTAAAGCTTTTGATTTCTCCTCCATATTTGAATGAGATCCTTGCTGGGTACAGTAATCTGGGCTGTAGGTTATTTTCTTTCATCACTTTAAGTATGTCCTGCCATTCCCTCCTGGCCTGAAGAGTTTCTATTGAAAGATCAGCTGTTATCCTTATGGGAATCCCCTTGTGTGTTATTTGTTGTTTTTCCCTTGCTGCTTTTAATATTTGTTCTTTGTGTTTGATCTTTGTTAATTTGATTAATATGTGTCTTCAGGTGTTTTGCCTTGGGTTTATCCTGTTTGGAACTCGCTGGGTTTCTTGGACTTGGGTGACTATTTCCTTCCCCATTTTAGGGAAGTTTTCAACTATTATCTCCTCAAGTATTTTCTCATGGTCTTTTTTTTTAATCTTCTCCTTCTGGGACTCCTATGATTCTAATGTTGGGGTGTTTAACATTGTCCCAGAGGTTTCTGATGTTGTCCTCAATTCTTTTAATTCGTTTTTCTTTTTTCCTCTCTGTTTCATTTATTTCTGCCATTTGATCATAAACCTCACTTATCCTATCTTCTGCCTCCGTTATTCTACTGTTGGTTCCCTCCAGAGTGTTTTTGATCTCATTTATTGCATTATTCATTACATATTGACTCTTTTTTATTTCTTCTAGATCCTTGTTAAAACTTTCTTGCATCTTCTCAAAAATCCTTGTCTCTAGGCTACTTATCTGTAACTCCATTTTGTTTTCAAGATTTTGGATCATTTTCACTATCATTATTTGGAATTCTTTATCAGGTAGATTCCCTATTTCTTCCTCTTTTGTTTGGTTTGATGGGCATTTATCCTGTTCCTTTACCTTCTGGGTACTTCTCTGCCTCTTCATCTTGTTTATATTGCTGTGTTTGGGGTGGCCTTTCCGTATTCTGGCAGTTTGTGGAGTTCTCTTTATTGTGGAGTTTCCTCACTGTGGGTGGGGTTGGACGAGTAGCTTGTCAATGTTTCCTGGTTAGGGAAGCTTGTGTCGGTGTTCTGGTGGGTGGAGCTGGATTTCTTCTCTTTGGAAGTGTAATGAAGTGTCCAGTAATGAGTTATGAGATGTCAATGTGTTTGGAGTGACTTTGGGCAGTCTGTATATTGAAGCTCAGGGCTATGTTCCTGTGTTGCTGGAGAATTTGCGTGGTATGTCTTGCTCTGGAACTTGTTGGCCCTTGGGTGGTGCTTGGTTTCAGTGTAGGTATGGAGGCGTTTGATGAGCTTCTATCCATTAATGTTCCCTGGAGTCAGGAGTTCTCTGGTGTTCTCAGGATTTGGACTTAAGCCTCTTGCAACTGGTTTTCAGTCTTAATCTTACAGTAGCCTCAAGACTTCTCCATCTATACTTCACTTTCAGATAGTTCCTTGATCTGGCTTATACTTATCAAGATCTATAGGTCCCTTCCTATGTAGTTGATGCTAACTACAGGGTTTTAATCTATTGCTCCCATCACTTCCAAAGCAATTCCCTCTGTTTTCGCTTCTTCTGTGTCTAATTTGCTGGTCTCTTCAGTGTCTAATTTCCACCCTGACACACGGGGGCGGTGGTGGACATTTTTTAGGCTCACTTGTTCAGTTGTGCTGTGGGGAGGGAGGAACACTGCAAACAAATAACACTGGCATCTGTGGGGAGTGATCCCAGTGTCTCGGCTGCACAGGGTTTGCCCCCGCTCACAGTGTGTGTGCTTTCCCAGTCTACACTGCTTAGGCTCTATGTTGCTCTGCCAGGAACCATCTGAGGCTGGCCCTGGGCTGCATGCACCTCCCAGGTCTAAGCTGCTCAGGTTCAGGCACTTGGGTAGTCCTCAGAGGCGCAGACTTGGTTGGGCCTGCATTTTGTGCCCTTCCCAGGTCTGAGCGGAGAAGGCAATGGCACCCCACTCCAGTACTCTTGCCTGGAGAATCCCAGGGATGGGGGAGCCTGGTGGGCTGCTGTCTCTGGGGTCACACGGAGTCAGACACAACTGAAGCAACTTAGCAGCAGCAGGAAAAGCAGGTCCGAGCAGCTCAGGTGACTAGGTGTTTGGCGAGCGTGGTAGCTGCGACTTATCACCTCTCCCGTCCCTGCCGCTCAGTTTTCTGGGTGTATAATTGGTGCACCTTCTCAGGCGGATGTCAACCGTCCAGAATCCCAAGAAGTCTTGGTTAGCAACAAAGCCTGCTTGCAGTTTGGTAGATGATGCCTCTCTGGGGCCATGATTGCCCTCTTCCGGCTCTG
>NW_011495014.1:10330706-10332144 GCF_000754665.1 Bison bison bison
TGGACCTGGGCTTTTGTTTGCTGGAAGACTTCTGATTACAGTTTCAATTTCCGTGCTTGTGATGGGTCTATTAAGATTTTCTATTTCTTCCTGGTTCAGTTTTAGAAAGTGTGCTTTTCTAAGAATTTGTCCATTTCTTCCACATTGTCCATTTTATTGGCATATAATTGCTGATAGTACTCTCTTATGATCCTTTGTATTTCTGTGTTGTCTGTTGTGATTTCTCCATTTTCATTTCTAATTTTATTGATTTGATTTTTCTCCCTTTGTTTCTTGATGAGTCTGGCTAATGGTTTGTCAATTTTATTTATCCTCTCAAAGAACCAGCTTTTGGCTTTGTTGATTTTTGCTATGGTCTCTTTTGTTTCTTTTGCATTTATTTCTGCTCTAATTTTTAAGATTTCTTTCCTTCTACTAGCCCTCGGGTTCTTCATTTCTTCCTTCTCTAGTTGCTTTAGGTGTAGAGTTAGGTTATTTATTTGACTTTTTTCTTGTTTCTTTAGGTATGCCTGTATTGCTATGAACCTTCTCCTTAGCATTGCTTTTACAGTGTCCCACAGGTTTTGGTTGTTGTGTTTTCATTTTCATTCATTCTATGCATATTTTGATTTCTTCTGTGATTTGTTGGTTATTCAGCAGCATGCTGTTCAGCCTCCACATGTTGGAATTTTAAATAGTTTTTCTCCTGTAATTGAGATCTAATCTTACTGCATTGTGGTCAGAAAAGATGATTGGAATGATTTCAATTTTTTTGAATTTACCAAGGCTAGATTTATGGCCCAGGATGTGATCTATCCTGGAGAAGGTTCCGTGTGCACTTGAGAAAAAGGTGAAATTCATTGTTTTGGGGTGGAATGTCCTATAGATATCAATTAGGTCTAACTGGTCTATTGTATCATTTAAAGTTTGTGTTTCCTTGTTAATTTTCTGTTTAGTTGATCTATCCATAGGTGTGAATGGAGTATTAAAGTCTCCCACTATTATTGTGTTATTGTTAATTTCCCCTTTCATACTTGTTAGCATTTGTCTTACATATTGCGGTGCTCCTACGTTGGGTGCAAATATATATGTAAATGTTATATCTTCTTCTTTGATTGATCCTTTGATCATTATGTAGTGTCCTTCTTTGTCTCTTTTCACAGCCTTTGTTTTAAAGTCTATTTTATCTGATATGAGTATTGCTACTCCTGCTTTCTTTTGGTCTCTATTTGCATGGAATATCTTTTTCCAGCCCTTCACTTTCAGTCTGTATATGTCCCTTGTTTCAAGGTCTTATTTTTGTATCTGTTCAGCCAGTCTTTGTCTTTTGGTTGGGACATTCAACCCATTTACATTTAAGGTATTTATTGATAAGTATGATCCTGTTGCCATTTACTTTATTGTTTTGGGTTTGAGTTTATACACCCTTTCTGTGTTTCCTGTCTAGAGAAGATCCTTT
>NW_011495014.1:10332244-10332743 GCF_000754665.1 Bison bison bison
TTAAAGACTCCCTCCCCGGGGCGGTTCTCCGTCCCTATCTCTTTTGTCTCTCTTTTTATCTTTTATATTTTTTCCTACCTCCTTTTGAAGTCAATGGGCTGGGTGCATGATGTCTTCTGCTGGCATTCAGAAGTAGTTTTGTGGAATTTACTCAGCATTCAAATGTTCTTTTGATGAATTTGTGGGAGACAAAATGGTCTCCCTGTCCTACTCCTCCACCATCTTAGGACCGCCTCCCAATAACACTCTTCTACTTAGAAGGTACTCGAGTGACATGACAACCAAATATAGTATATTGAAACGTTGTATTGATTGGGTCTTGATTGGAACAAATAAACCATAACAGGAGATTTTGAGAAAAATTAGTGAAATTTGTATCTTGATTAGGTCATTCAGTTCAGTTCAGTTCAGTCACTCGGTCGTGTCCGAATCTTTGCAACCCCATGAATCGCAGCACACCAGGCCTCCCTGTCCATCACCAACTCCCGGAGTTCACTCA
>NW_011495014.1:10332843-10339615 GCF_000754665.1 Bison bison bison
TGATTTTGGAGCCCAAAAAAATAAAGTCTGACACTGTTTCCACTGTTTCCCCATCTATTTCGCATGAAGTGATGGGACCAGATGCCATGATTAGGTCATTAGAGGATTTCGAATTTGGATGATATTGTGGGAAAATGCCCTTATCTCTTAGATATGAATATTAAAAAATTAGAGATAAAATGTCAGGTTACTTATAGACCAATATTCATAGCAGCCTTACTCATACTAGTTAAAAAAATAGGAACAGCCTAAAAGTCTGTCAATTATGATGAATGGATAAATAAAATATGGAATATCTACATGATGGGATATTATCCAGACATAAAGTATTGACTCATGCCACAACATGGATGAACCTTGAAAATATGCTAAATGAAAGACGCCAATCACAAAAGGCTACATGTTGTATGATTCCTCTTACGTAAAACGTCTAGAATAGGCAAATGTATTAAAAAACACAGAAAGTAGATTAGTGTTTGCCTAGGGCTGGGGATGTAGAAGGAAGTGGGGTTAACAGCTTAAGGATTCAAGTTTATCTTTTGGAATGATAAAAACGTTTTAAAATTGATTGTGGTAATGGGTTACACATATCTGTGAATATACTAAAAACATTGAATTGTGCACTCTAAATGGGTGAATTGTATGGCATGACTTCAGTTCAGTGCAGTTGCTCAGTTGTGTCCAACTCTGCAACCCCATGGACTGCAGCATGCCAGGCTTCCCTGTCCATCACCAACTCCTGGAGTTCACCCAAACTCATGTCCATTGGGTCGGTGATGCCATCCAACTGTATAAATAAAGCTGTATTTACAAAGGAGGGAAAAAAGGGGAAAACAAAGTCATGCTCTACAATTTTGCTTAAAACAACTAAGAGAAAAAAGGAGCAAATATGGCAGAGTTAACATTGTTAAACCTGGGTGCTGGATACATGAGGGTTTGTTCCACTATTCCGTCTACCTTTGTGTATATTTGAAATTTAAAAAAACAAAAACAAAACAAAACTGGAGGATGGTAATTCTCTCTGAACATCCATGCCTTTAAACATCTATTTGAGAAGACATACCCTTGGCTTCATAACTGCCAAATAAAATGCAGGAAGAGAGCATCACCCCTCTTTGGGGACTGTATGAGGTGCAGGAGTGGTAAATATTATTTCCTTTCCTTGCTATTGAAAAGCTATCTGGGGAGCAAATATTTAGGTGATCACCAGAGAACTGGGCTATGGGGGCCACTGATAGAAATGACCCCTCACACTTCCAGGCTACCACATAGCCAAATGCAGGACCAGATCATGGAAAAGAAATGCAAACAAGGGAGATGGGTGGAGGAAGGAGAATTATAGTTGTGTCTAACTATAAGAAAATTTCACTTACAAATATAAAATCCAAGAAAGCATATTATGAGACAATTATTTGCTCTATAGAAATATTTCTAATGCTTTATGAAAACATAAAATTATTTTTTTTTCATGGCACAACATTGCAAATCAGCTTGTGTGCATGCTCAGATGTGTCTGACTCTTCGTGACCCCATGGACTATATATATAGCCTGCCAGACTCTTCTTGCCCGGGCAAGAATACTGGAGTGCACTGCCATGCTGTCCTACAGGGGAATCTTTCTGGCCCAGGGATTGAACCCATGTCTCTTGCCTCTCCTGTGCTGGCAAATGGATTCTTTACCACTACCATTCTTTACCGCTACCGCCACCTGGGAAGCCCTGGAAATCAACTATACTTCAATAAAATAAAATAGAATAAAATAATTTTTTCAATAGGTAAATATATGCAAATACATGGGAAAAGCCAAAAGTTGCATAGCACTATGTTCATTGTCCCGTTTTTTGAATAATAAACTCATTTAATCCTTATTATAATCCCCATTTTACAGCTGAGACCCTTTAAGGTTGAAAACCCATACAACTACTAAAGGACAGGCCAAAGTTTCCAGGGTCACCCTCTTAACCGCTACACTTGACCGCCCCCCTCATAAGACACAAAAGGCTGGTCCCTTCCCCAGAGGACACCACTGTTACCAGCTTCCTGGGGATCCTTCCAGAAGATAGGTAATTCTTTCAGAGGCTCTTTCAAGCCCATTTTTCAATCAGCAGTTTGGAGAACATATTCAGAGGCTGTCCTCCATCCACACAGCTAGTTCTGACCCATTAACTGTGAAGTCCCTGAGGCCCCCGCAGAGAGGCACAGCCTGTTACATTGCCACCTGTAAGCCACAGGCCCACAGACAAGGGGCTTCTGATTTACTGGGCTTCTCCCTGCTGGTCCACAGAGCTGTTAATCTTCTGCCTCAGGGCAGAGTTTGACAGCTCCCAAAGGTCCCCATGAAGTACTCTTTTCAAAGTGAAATTCTCAATCAAATAAACTTGAAACAGACTTGGTCTGGATCCAAGTACAGATCCCCCCACCCTGTGCCCCCGGGCAGTCGTTGGCTACACTTTACTTCCTGGGTTTTTTGAGTCCTCTGGTGCAGGCTACTTTTTTTCCTTCAATAAAACAGTGATTTAAAACCTTCATTCTTCCTGTTCTAAAACTGTGCCAGGGCATAACCACTCTTGATTTCACCAAGAGTATACAAAAATCAACCAGGGCTCTGCACCCACCCTGGCTGTAGATTATCAGGTAAGTACTTTATCAGACTCTTGATCTACTTTTTGAAAAATATTCTTTTACCTGATAAAAACTTTTTTCACTCTTATTTTGCCTCTTCACTTGACATTTTATTTTGATTATTTTTATGTTTTTCCCTTGGATATTCAAATTATTCCTTTTCTTAAATGAATGCCCCCAGCTTCTCTTCACCTCTGCCAGGGACCTCAGTGATTTTCTGGTGGTGATAATAAAAAGGAAAGTCTTCTTTTTTCTCGGAAACTCTAACAAAAACAAAAACAATCACAAAGGATGATATTTTGTGGGGCCATGGCATGGAAATGTTTTCGTGAGAGGAGAAGGTGCCAAGTACATTTCTAACATCTCTACAGTTTATATTAACAATGATCAGAAGTCTCCTGTGGGGCACCTCATCCTTTTGTGCTTATTTTATCTCTGAGCATATTGATGTGGGATTCATTAATGCCATTTTGGTCTTTCTTTCCTCCTGGCACAAGGCAAGGGCTGTGCTTCCCTGCTCCTTTCAAAGTAAGGTGAGACTGTGAGACTTGCTTTGGCCAGCGGAATGTGAGAGGTAACATATCATTTCCCAGTGAAGTGTGAAGTGAAGTGAAGGTCGCTCAGTCACAAAGTGTCTGACTCTTTGTGACCTATACAGTCCATGGAATTCTCCAGGCCAGAATACTGGAGTGGGTGGCCTTTTCCTTCTCCAGGGGATCTTCCCAACCCAGGGATTGAACCCAGGTCTCCCACATTGCAGGCGGATTCTTTACCAGCTGAGCTACAAGGGAAGCCCAAGAATACTGGAATGGGTAGCCTATCCCTTCTCCAGCAGATCTTACCGACCCAGGAATTGAACTAGGGTCTCCTGCACTGTGGATCCTTTACCAACTGACCTATGAGGGAAGCCCCATCATTTCCCAGGGAAAACTTTAAAAGCCCATGTGTATGTCTCAGATTCCCATCCTGCTGCTGCAGTGGTTATAGAGCAAAAAGCAAAGCAAAGCGAAGTCGCAAAGTCGTGTCCGAATTTTTGTGACCCCATGGACTGTAGCCTACCAGGCTCCTCAGTCCACGGAATTCTCCAGGCAAGAATACTGGAGTGGGTTGCCATTTCCTTCTCCAGGGGATCTTCCCAACCCAGGGATCAAACCTGGGTCACCTGCATTACAGGCAGATGCTTTACCGTCTGAGCCACCAGGGAAGTAAGTGTTAAATAGAATCTCCACTGCTTCCCAGGTGGTGCTAGTGGCAAAGAACCTGCCTGCCAATGCCTGGTTCAGGAAGATCCCCTGGAGTAGGGCAGGGTAACCCACTCCAGTATTCTTGCCTGGAGAATCCCTTGGACAGAGAAGCCTGGCAGACTGCGGCCCATAGCGTTGCAGAGTTGGATGCAACTGAAGCAACTCAGCACAGCACACAGCAGAGTCTCCAGAGCCTAAGTCCTTGAGTCACAATCATTAAAAGACCCCCCTCACTGCAATGATTAGGGAAAAATCAACTTTCCTTATGGTAAGCCACTAAGGTTTGGGAGCTATCTGGTATAATCTAGCCCCTCTAGCCATATAATTTGAAACAACTATAAATAAGTAATAATGAGCCCTGTGGACTTTTGCCTCAACCTGTGAGGACAAAAATTAAGTCTGTTTTTCCATCCAATTGTGCAATCTCAGATAAAATAATAATTTGATTGATGCATTTAGCAAATATTAATTAAGGACCTAGTCTGTTCAAAGCACTATTAACAAGAGTAACAAAAACTTTATATGATCATCAGGACTATTGATTTAAAAGACACTAAAATTTCAGATAATTCAAAACAGCCAAAACAACTTAGTATCTAGAATGCTGTGTTTAGTGATTTTTGTTACAATTTCCCATTGCCGCTGAGCATTTTCCAGCTATAAAATTGTTAAAGGGTAGATTTCCCTCCAAGAGGTAAAATCATGCCTCTCATGCAGATATAAAATAAGCATATGTTAAAGATTTTACTTAACTCATTATTCAGTGATGAAACTGGAAATACATTATAACTGGTTAAAAGAAGAAATCAAAAGAACCACCATTTCATATGGAATAAAGGAATGTTGAAGTTAATTTACAAAAAGGACGCAAAATGGGAATTTTTCACTAGGATGTGGCGGGGCAGGGTGGTTCAGCGATGTGGAGAAAGTCAGTTTAAACCACCACACCACAATTCCACCAAGGAATTTATTTGTATGACACTATAAAAATTATTTTGTATTACTATCAAATATCTACAAATTCAGAGTTATGAAATAGCTCAAAGTCAGCAAAAGGTTAGAAATGATAAAGCAAAGGGTGTGTTCTAGACAATTCAGTTTCCATCAGAAATATCCATTAAGCTCTTTTCCTTATTCTAAATTTCCTTACAGATTGGATTTCCAAAATTAAAAAAAAAAAGATTAAAATAAGTGATGCTATTTACTCAGTGCTATGCAATGTGCTAAGTTTTGCATACATCATCATTAGATGGATATTATCATTACTATTTCATAGATTGGATAACTGGAACTTAACTTGCCCAATAGCCCATTTTTTTTTTTTTGTCTCACCCAGTGGCTTGAGAGATCTGAATTCCTGTATCAGGCCTTTGGCAGCGAGAGCGCAGAGTGCTAACCACTGGACTGCCAAGGAATTCCCTATTGCAAAATTCAAATGAAAGTCTGATCCAAAGCTTTCAGCAGTATTTTTTTAAAATATGTAAGATAATGACAACTTTTTTAAAATAATTAATATACAGTAAAATTGACATTTTCATGGTATACAGTTCTAAGAGTTTTAACATGTGTATAGATTCTCCTAACCACAATAACAATCGGGATATAGAATTGTCCCTCCCTTCTCCCCCCAAATCTCCTTGAGTGACTCCTTTGTAGTCACATCCTTCTTCTGCCCCTGGCAACCAATGATTTGTTGTCTGTTGCTATGTTTTTGTCTTTTCAAGAATGTCAAATAAATGGCATCACACAGTTTGTAACCTTTAAAAGATTGGGGGAGGGTTGTGGTTAATTACAGATTCACAGAAAGTTGCAAAAATAGTACAGAGAGGTCCTGGTACACTCCAGCCAGTCACCCCAAAGGCTGACATCTTACATAACTACAGTGCAATATCAAAACCAGGAGACTGACCTTGATACACTCCATAGCCCTCATTCCATGTTCATCAATTTAACATTCACTCATTGGTGGGTATCTGTATAGTTCTATACAATTTTATCTGTGTGTGGTTTTGTAAAGTGAAAGTGAAAGTCACTCAGTTGTGTCCAACTCTTTGTGACCCCACGGACCATACAGTCCATGGAATTCTCTAGGCCAGAATACTGGAGTGGGTAGCCTATCCCTTCTCCAGAGAATCTTCCCGACCCAGGAATCGAATTGGGGTCCCCTGCATTGCAGACAGATTCTTTACCACCTGAGCTATCAGGGAAGCCCAGTTTTGTGTAACCGTCATCACAATCAAGATATGGAATTATTCTATCACTGCAAAAATCCATGAGCCATCCCCATATAGTCATATCTTATGGGGTTAGATTTTAGAAACCTTTCTTTATGTGTTCTCCAGCTTAAAAAAAAAAAAAAAGAAAACACTTTAAGGTAAACAATTCAGTCCTTTTATACTGTAATTTTTTTTACTGACATTATTTTTAGAAAGTTCAAAAAATTTCATCTTTTTTCCATAAGTATTATTGAAAAAATTTGTCACATAGAGAGATATAAAGAGTGCTCCATCCCAGGTGTCATTTGTTCTGTGAAAGTCACCATTTGGAAACCTTGGACTCACCCAGGCATCAAGGTGAACACAGCAGCCCGTCACTTAAAATGAGTTCAAACTCTTACAGCTGTTGAGCCAAAGGTAGAACCTTAATCATTTTCCTCTTCAGTACTTTTTTAGAAAACAAATTTCATAAGAAAAAGTATGACATTTTAAACTACTAAAAATGTCATGCTTTGGTAGTTCACCTGGAGAATCCCAGGGATGGCGGGGCCTGGTGGGCTGCCGTCTATGGGGTCGCACAGAGTCGGACACGACTGAAGCGACTTAGCAGCAGCAGCAGCAAAGTGAACTGTGGAAATGGAATAAACCAAACTCATTTCAAAGTTAAATAAAACTTTTTTAGGGGAAAGT
>NW_011495014.1:10339715-10391600 GCF_000754665.1 Bison bison bison
TAGGGGAAAGTAATTTTCAAATCTATAAAATCTCACTGCTTCTTCTGGGCTCTGTTTTTCCAACTAACCAGATTTACTCTTTTAGGGTAAGACTATCTGCAGATATTCCCATCTCCATTTTTTTTTTCTATTGCTTATAAATTAAAACAAACTTTATTCTTAAAGAAGATTGCTGCTTTGGAATTGCCAGAATACTATTTAACTATATTGATTTGTGGAAGACTCTGCTTCCTTATGGACCCCGTCCATATTCTTTATGTTGTTTCTGTCATGGATTACTATTTATTACAGACATAAGGATGGCTCCCATCCTTTACTCCCCTCTTGCACTCTCTGGTGGGCTTAGCCTTCAGCCGTGATGGAATTTTTCTCCTAGAGCCTGGACAGAGACATCCCATTCAGTACTGATGGCATATGTTATCTGCAGAGCCCGAGCCTGGAATAATAAGGAAACTAAATACTGATGGAGGGGGAAGGTAGAGGATGGTTTACTATTGACTCTTCTTATATGTAGTCTCTTTTCTATATAATTAGAATGAAAACCCGAGGTGTGGGCGATTTTCAGAGATGTCAATTAATTCATCACTATGGGGTCACAAAGGGTCAGATGTGACTTAGCAACCGAGCACAGGCACACACATGATTGGCTAAGGGTTTCTCTCGTGGCTCAGTGATGAAGAATCTGCCTTCCAGTGCAAGAGACACAGGAGACTCTGTTTCCATCCCTGGGCTGAGAAGATCCCCTGGAGTAGGAAATGGCACCCCACTCCAGTATTCTTGCCTGGAAAATTCCATGGACAGTGGAGCCTGGTGTGCTACAGTCCATGGTGTCACAAAGAGTCGAATGCAAATGAGCATGTGCTCATGAGCGTGGCTACCCTATGATTGGATAAATATATCATCTGTGGTTCTTGGTGAAAGGCTTTGCCCTGAGGTCTGCAAACGTGACTAATAATGAGAAAAGTAGGACACAGATGTACCTCTTTCATATAGGAGAACTAGTTTCCCTTTGCCCCTCCAGACTGACTCTATTCTTCTCCTCACCTAGGGTGCCAGCTTCAGCAAACAGAAACCCACGAAGAGTGAGGTCAGGTGTTTTCCCTTTGTGGTTGTAGAAGCTTGGCTGTGTCACTCTGCCAAGGCATGGCTCCCACAGGTGCCCTGGCTTACAGCTAGAGTTGCTCTCTGGGGCCAGTGACTGTTCTCTTTTCTGATCTTGGGGCTTAAAGGTGGTCATCGCTCTCTGTGTTGCAAGCCCTTAGTATCTCGCCTTTTTGGTTTCCCTTAACCCTCACACCACTGAAAATGGTCTCTTCATTAAATTCACCTCAGTTCCCCCACTTGAAAGTGCCATCTGTTTCCCGTCAGGACTTTGACACAAAGTGGTTCTGATTAGAGGAGGATACATCTCATGCTTTGTAAAAAGATAAACTGCAAACTGAACCACAGAGTTACAGAACATAGCTTTATATTGGTGTGTCTGTGGGCTTGCATAGCTTCAAGGATGCTTTAGCTTCACTCTGGTGCATCTTTAAACGGAGTTGAATCCTAATGTCTCAGATTCTGGAGGCACTGGAGATGGTTCTATTCATCCACTATTAGACATAACTCAACAGTGAAGATTTCTATGTATATAACATGGTCCTTTTGATTTCTCCCTTACATATCAAATGTCAAATATGATTATTTGATGTTTATGCAATTCTAGTCACTTAATTTACTTACCTTTCAAGAAGATAAATGTGTATGTATATATATATATGTCTATGTGTATAAAGTTTAAAAGAGTATTTAAATAAATTATGATAAATTTATACTATTGAATATTATATAGTTATTAGAAAGAATGAGTTAGGACTATAGGTACTAATATGGAAATAGCTCCAAGACATTTTATTAAGTGATGAAACCAAGGCTAGAACAAAAAAATACAGAACAATCAAATAGTTTGTGTATGTATAATCATCAAGAATTAACCTGGGGAGGGTGTGTATACCAGACCACAGACAGATACTGCCTTGGGAGAAAGGAGGGCTTGGAAGAATGGTGTTTTGGGGTTTTGTTCTCTATATTTAATGCAAAGGATCTATTCCAACATGTCTTTTGAGTTCATCTATGCTTTTTTCCTGGGGGTCCCCTGGTGGCTGAATCCACCTGTCAATGCAGGAGATGTGGGTTCAATCCCTGGGTCAGGAAGATGCCCTGGAAAAGGAAATGGCAACTCATTCCAGTATTCTTGCCTGGGAAATCCCATGGACAGAAGAGCATGGCAGGCTACAATCCGTGGGGTTGTAAGAATTTGACATGACGCATTGGAGAAGGCAATGGCAACCCACTCCAGTGTTCTTGCCTGGAGAATCCCAGGGACAGGGGAGCCTGGTGGGCTGCCGTCTATGGGGTCGCATAGAGTCGGACACGACTTAAGCGACTTAGCAGCAGCAGCAGCAGCAACTAAACAACAACAGCAATGTTTTTTCCTAAAATCTCACCCAAATGACAGTAAAGACATTAAGAGGTAACACAGGGCCAATAGACCAGAGAAAGCATGAAGAGGATTAGCGATATCAGCAGAATTTTGGAAGGTTAAAGTGGAGGATAAGCAGTAACTGAATTATCAGGATGGTGAAAACTGAAGCTTATGTTTCTGCAGAAGTAGTCACCCATGAGAAGCAAACTGATTTATGGCCCAGAATACCCAAGAGACTCAGAAATTAGAGACACCATGTACTTTCAGGAGGGGCAAGATGTGAGGCGAACATAGGAAAATTAGTTGAGAGTTTGCACAAGGAGCAAGCAGACCCCTTGAATTTCTATCCCACCCCTGATGTCCACGGATTATAGCACCCCCACCCTCCACCTCATCCGGAAATGGGAGGCTTGATCCAGGAGGAGATGACACCAAAGAGACTCTGGCCTCAGGGATGATGACAGGCACAACTGAAGGGGATGAGGCACCAGACAGAAAATAGTGGGATTGAGAGAAAGATTACACACTGCACAGTGAAACCCACGCCTTCTCCCCACCTCAGTCCCCAGAATGCTGGCAAGGACATTTATACCCCTCCGTCAGTAGACTGGATAATTTTTCCTTGGAGAAGGTCCAAGAAAAAAGACCTGTTGACATTTAGGGTTGTCCAGTAAAATGTCCAAGTTTCACTTGATTACCCTACAGTGAAACTCACCATTCAGCAAGCCCCATTCATGTTCCTAGAGCTTTCAATCAGCCTTTTAGCACCTCGTGTTTAATATGAACTGGCAGACTTTTTGAGGAAAGCCTGTGACATGAAAAAATGGGGACAAAATGACAAGAGAAAAGGAACTCAGAAGAATAAAGACAGTGCAAAGAACAGAAGGAAACTCCAAATGACTAACATCCTCTGAAAGATAAGTGATGATACCACATCCTTGAAATGAAAACAGGATGATAAGACAATGGAATATATAAAGAACAAGAAAAGCTTTTGAAATTAAAAATATGTTGACTTAAGTAAAAAATTCAATAGAGGGTTAAAAGACAAAGGTGAAGAATCCCTGAAAAGCAGAACAGCAGCAGCAACAACAACAACAAAAAACTAGAAAAAGAAAGAAAACTAGAGCAGTTTAAGAGATTCAGTATCTGATTAATAGGGATTTCAGAAATAAAACAAAAGCAGCAGAAATTGTCAGCTATTGTATCAGTCTGGATTCTCCAGAGAAACAGAATCAATGGTGTATATATTTCTATTTATATAAATTCAATGTATTTATTATAAGGAATCAGTTTACTTGTTGATTATGAAGGCCAGCATGTACCCAGATCTGCAATCAGTAAGCTGAAGACCCAGGAAAGTCAATGGTGTATTTGCAGCTCAAGCCTGAGTCCAAAGGCAGAAGATGGATTTCCCATATGGCAGACTAGCAGAGAAAGTGAATCCTCTCTTACTCAGCCTTTTTTTTTCTATTCAGGGTTTCAGTGAATTGAAAGAGGCCTACCCGCACTGGAGGACAATTGCTTTACTCACTGATTCAAACGTTAATCTCATCTAGAAACACTCAGGCACACCAAGAGTAATGTTTACCCAGCTATTTGGGCACCCTATGGCCCTGTCAAGCTGACACATAAAGTTCACCATCCTAGACATGATACAGGAGCATATTCCAGAATAAAAATATGACAGGTCCAAATGAGAATGAGAAATGAAGATGATCCATATCAAGGCACATCACTGAAAAACCCTCCATCATTAGGGAGAGTAAGAATCTAAAAGTTTCCAGAAAGAAAAAGAAAGGCCACAAGGAACTAGAATAGCATTAGACTCTCAACAACACTAGTAGTTACAAGCTATTGCAGCAGTGTCTCCAAAATTCTGCAAGAAAAATTCTTCCATAGTAGGAAATGAGTAGATAATGTCTAAAATTGCATGAAGTTATTAGTAAAACTATGGAGTTAAATATAAGAAGAAAAACTGCTAACTGGATTAGAAGTTGCCTCTGCCTTCAAGGAATCTACTTCTGGGGCTGAGTATTGTTTTGTTGTTTGTTTGTTTATGGCTTTAAATGTTGTAAGTATTTGACATTTCAAACCTTGGCTGGGTATATTTTTGATTGCCAAACATATTTTTATGACCCAAATGAATTGTGTATATGGTAATATAAAACACTTATCTTAAAGGTTTTCTTAATCTTTCTGGAATAGGCTGGGTCTAGACAGTTAAGTTATGACCAACCTAGACAGCATATTAAAAAGCAGAGACATTACTTTGCCAACAAAGGTCCATCTAGTCAAGGCTATGGTTTTTCCAGTGGTCATGTATGAATGTGAGAGTTGGACTATAAAGAAAGCTGAGCGCCAAAGAATTGATGCTTTTGATCTGTGGTGTTGGAGAAGACTCTTGAGAGTCCCTTGGACTCCAACGAGATCCAACCAGTCCATCCTAAGGACAATCAGTCCTGAGTATTCATTGGAAGGACTGATGTTGAAGCTGAAACTCTAATAGTTTGGCCACCTGATGCAAAGAACTGACTCATTGGAAAAGACCCTGATGCTGGGAAAGATTGAGGGCAGGAGGAGAAGGGGACGACAGAGGATGAGATGGTTAGATGGCATCACAGACTCAATGGACATGAGTTTGAGTGAACTCCAGGAGTTGGTGATGGGCAGGGAGGTCTGGTGTGCTACAGTCCATGGGGTCACAAAGAGTCGGACACAACTGAGCAATTGAACTGAACTGAACTGAGACAGTTAAGATATCTTGATGTTAATTACCTCTAGTTATTAATCACTGTTTTCCCTTAATTCAAATACCTAATTCAAATGGCTAAATGCATTAGGGCATGTACTTTATTACATTATATTAAATATTCCTATCAGTAAAATATTTTTTATTGTATGGGATGAAGAAAATTTTTTTTTCCTCCTACTCTTCTAAGTTCTCTGTTGGGGCTCTGTAACAAAAGACAGATTAACAAGAGAAAAGCATTCAAATTTATTCAGTATAAGTTTTATGTGACACAAGAGTCTTCACAAGGAAATGAAGACCCCCAGGAAACAGTTAAACCTGAGTGTTTTTATACTAGCTTTGATGAAGAATGCAAAGTCACAGAGAAACGTGATGGGACAAAAGGGTGAGAGCGGAGAGTGCGAAACCGAGGGCAACCTAGCAAGGAGGCCTGTTTGTTCAGATTCCTTTCCGTGTCCCCCCTTTTCTCTGGAGAGAGGGAGACCACTTCTCACACGACGGTCTTTTGACCTTCTTCCAGGGAGAAGGGAAGATCAGAGAGTCCTTCCCACACCTGCCATTTCTCAAATTCCCTCAGCTTAAAATATTCAGTGTGCTAAGGCGCCATATTTGGGGGGTAGCATGTTCTTAACTGTCATAAATTAAATGTACTAACTCTTTGTGAAATACTGCTGCTAAGAATTTTTATGTAGAATCAGACGATTCTGTAATTTTATTTTACTCTTTTTACATACAGTTTCTATTACCTTCTCTTAATAATCATCAAAGGGAACAGCCCTAGATTAATACTTTAAAAGTTAATGAATTATCCAGACATATTCTTTTGAGATATTTATATATATCCTCTCACATAATTTCCTTTTTCTAATCAGGATAGAAGTATTAATATCCAATCTGTGTATCTTGGCTTGAATTTCTTTAAATTATCTTTGTATAAGCAATGCTCTTAAAATAAACATGTAGTTCTATAGCAAACACTCTAGAGGAATATTTAGCGAAAAACTAACATTGCATAGCTGGGAAGTGGAATTGAGGAGGATTTTCTAAAATGTTTTACAGCCTTTTGTATTATTTTTATAATCAGAATATATTTGTGCATGTGTATGTGTGTATGCGTATATGTAAGATAATATGAGAGGTTTTACCTAGCAGTTTTGGCCTCTATTGCAATTCTTTATTGTTTTCACCTTCATCATAAAGGGATTTTACTGGCACAAACCTAAAGGATATTCTGTTGAACTTCACATGACATTCTAGGATTTGGTTTAGCTGCTTTGAGCAAATGACTGTAAACTGAGGTGAGGTGAACAAAGACAAATGCCCTGCTTTAAACTGTTAGATCCAAACTGGATTCAACATGTTAGTGGTACAGCCAGGAATGCCTAAGCTAGGCTAATGGGCAGTCACTTGTCAGTCCACAATCAGTCAACAGAAAATACATGTGCATGGGAAATGAACTTTATAGATTTAAAAAACCAATATGAATAAATTATAATGATTATATATTAATTAATAGAATACATTTCCATTTTCCCCTCCTTTCCTTGTTAGGCCATTTTATGTTGACCAAAAAATACAGGTAACAGAATTTCAACTTTCTGCTATTGTCCTTCTACAGTGGGAAGCATTTTCTTTCAAATTAGCCCTTCCTGCTTGAGAAGACCTTGACTGGATCAATTCTTTCTTTTTTAATTTCTAGGATAAACAACAAAAGGATTCTTGGTCTCCCGTTCTCCAGTTTCTATATTATTATTCCAGTCCTTAGCATGCACTTAGAGACTCTGCAGGTAATTTATGGTAGAATCAGGAATAGAACTATCTGATAGTCTTTGCTCTTGTCAAAGATGAATAGGCAAGATATTGGAGAGAGTTGCCATTTCCTTCTCCAGGGGATCTTCCTGACCCAAGGATTGAACCTGCATCTCCTGCTTGGCAGGCGGATTCTTTACCACTGAGCCACCTGGGAAGCCCCGATAGTATGGTAAATGTATATTAAACACTGGAAGGACTGATTCTGAAGTTGAAACTCCAATACTCTGGCCACCTGATGCGAAGAACTGACTCATTGGAAAAGACCCTGATGCTGGGAAAGATTGAAGGCAAGAGGAGAAGGGGACGACAGAGGATGAGATGGTTGGATGGCATCACCAACGCGATGGACATGAATTTGAGTAGGCTTCGGGAGTTGGTGATGGACAGGGAAGCCTGGTATGCTGCAGTCCATGGGGTCACAAAGAGTTGGACACGACTGAGTGTCTGAATTGAACTGATATTAAACATTTCAGTTGTGTGAATTCCAGTTGCTTCACATCCCTCTTAGCACTTGGTATTCTTGGGGTCTTTATTTGAGTCATTCTGGCTTAAATTTTCATTTCTCTAATAACTAATGATGCTGAGCATCCTTTTTTGGTGCTTAGTTACTATCCATCTCTTTTCTTTGGTGAAGTATCCAAATTTGTTGCCCGTTTTAAAAAATTGGCTTGTTTTATTTATTGAGTTGTAGTGTCGTTGTTTTAAATAAAATATTCTGAATAGATAATACATTCACATGGTTGAAAAACCAAAAGTGACTTAAAAAGTCATTCACTGGGAGTTCCCTGGCAGTCCAGTGGTTGAGACTCTGCCTTCCAATGCAGGGAATATGGGCTCAATCTCTGGTCAAGAAGCTAAGATCCCACATGTCTTGCTGCCAAAACATCAGAACATAAACAATAGAAGCAACACTGTAACAGATTCAATAAAGACTTAAAAAATGGTACACATAAAAAAAAATCTATTTTTAAAAAAGTTAAAAAAAATTCATTCATCAGAATGTACCCATCTTTGTCTCCATTAACCTGTTAGAGAATACGTTCATTAACTTGTGTTTCCTTCCAGAGTTTCAGTAAATATAAATACATATTCTATGTCGTCTCCATTCTTACACTACAAATAATATATGTACACTGTTCAGCACTAATATATCCTGAAGAGCATTCTCAGATGGTATTCTCTTTATAGTGACGTGGTTCTATTGTGGGGATGAGGAGCAGCTTATTTCCAATGATTTCTGTATATTGAACACTACAATTAATAACCTTGTACGCAAGTCCTTTGGTATGTGTGCGGTTCTCTTGGTAGGATATATTCCAGAAATGATTTTCAGATGACTATTTCTTAAAGTATGGACTTCCTTAACTCCTATGTAAATTCCCTCTGTTCATTTCCACTAAACTCAAAGGGCTTGTGTAAACCCCACTCATAAAGAAGAAAATCAGTGTGTGAGGTGTGTGGGTGTAGGATGGTGTGTGTGTTTGCGTACGTGTGTGTGTGCTGGTGTGTTGTGTTGGGGGGAGGTGGTGTTGTGTGTGTAGGGAGGATGGTATGCGTGTTTGTGGTGTGTGTGGGTGTTGTGTGTGGGTGATATATGTGCGTGGGAGTGGTATGTGTATAGGGAAATGGTGTGTGTGTGTGGTGTTGTACGTGTTGTATGGTGTGTGTGAGTGTAGGTGCTGTGTGTATGTGAGATATTGTATAAGCTACTGTATACTTTTGTGTCTGTGTGAGGTGGTTCTGGTGGGTATTGTGTGTTTGGAGGCTGATGTATGTGTATGGGAAGGTGGTGTGTTTGTGTGTGTGTATGAGATGGTGTGTGTGTGGTGGCATGTGTATAGGAGTATTGTTGGGCATGCTGTGTCTGGGGGTGTTACATGTGGGAGCGGGTATTGGGTGTATGTGGGGTGTTGTGTGTTTTGTGTATGTGGGTGAGGGCACTGTATAGGGAGGTGGTGTGTGTGTGTGTAGCACGTGTGGAGGAACGGGTGGGTGTGTGGAGGTTGCGAGTTGGGAGCTCCTTGTGATTTCGGCTCTACCTGACGGGCAAGGTGCGGGAAGAGGGCTGTGAGGAGCTGCCAGGCACCAGCAAGTCCTCTGGTGATCACGGCTGGACCCTGCTTGCTCTTTTCTCTCCATTTATTTATAGCAGTTATCTCATGCTTATATCTGGGCCTTTTGCTTCTGATCTCAGACTAAAGATTTTTTTCTGATCTGTGTTTCAGTCTCACCAGCGATTTATGGAGTTGGCTCTTCATAAGTTGTTCTTTTGATCATCGTTCACCCTCAGTTAATTTGCTCTGGTGAAGAGCAAACTCTTGGGAGGAGATTAGTGAGAAGAAGGACTGCATTTAGTTTTTATCAAATGAAGTGTTTCTGAATTTGATCACTCACTTCTCACTCAAGGGGAAATTTAGGAAGTAGTAGTAACCTCTTTGATATTTAACAATCTCATTGATGGTCTCTGTTATTTATGTTTTAAAGGGCCACCCTGACTTTAAATACTGATTATTCATTTAAACCCTAGTCATAAGCTAAAAGCAGAAGTTGAATGCACAGCACAACCACTAACCAGATTGCCTTCTGGTTGGTTCTAAATTTAACTGGCGTCTCACCTTTAGCATTAAGGAGACCTTCTAATTTTGGCTTGCGTGTTCACACACAGGTATTGCAGTACCTGGGACACTGGTTGTTGATTAGAGAGAGGCAGCTGTGAAAGTGCTGCCACACAGATTTGCTCAGGCATGTTTCACTAGGTCACCTCTCCTGCAGTTATTTTCAGAACCAAATGCTGCAAATAGAGACCATAACATTTTTCTTTCTACATTGTTTATTTCAGGAGACATGGGAACCATCACGAAGAAGATTCATAGGCTGAAAATGTAAACCCTGAAAGGCTGTTTTGTTTGAGTTAATGAAGATGTGATTTTGTAGTCTCCTCTTCCCCATCTCACCTCTGCCCTGAGAAAATGGCAGACCCTGAAATTTATTGGAATTCTGACCTGAAGGGCCAGGAAGTGCAGGAGACTGAAGAAGGTGGGTAGAAGGGAGATTGGCCCCTGGTGGGGCACATTTCCCTGGAGAGAAAACAATATCACTCACAGCTGTAGATTTTTCAACTTGCTAAGATTTGTTACTCCTCTTGAAATAACCGCAGGCATGTGGAAGACACTAGATGTCATTTAAGTGATTTCCCTTCCCTTCCAAGTTTGAAGGCTGATAACCTCTCATTTTATCTGAGGAAAAAATTCTGAAGCCATTAGAAAATCCCTAGTTCTAAAATTGTAGACAGACACTGCACCTGTATAGCCCAAACAAAGTCTTAGGGGAAAATGATCGGATTTAAGTTGAGATTTACTGTGAAGAGTTTTATTTCTGAAGATCAATGTTTGCCAGTACTATTAAGCTAACAGGGACAAGGCTAAAAAGGCTGAAAGAAGCCTTAGACTAAGTCATGAAAGCTCCAGATTAAAAAATATTTTTTAAATGGTCTCATTGAGAAAATTTTCAAATGAGAGTCACACTTGAATGAATGAATGCTGTATCAAATTATCTGGAGACAAAGAAGAGAAGCCATTCTACCAGAACAAATGCAGCCTGCTTTGTCTAGAGGACAAATCATTCTTGCAGCCCATTTGGAAATGTCACTTTTAAGTCAATGAGAGTTGTGTTCAAATAAGAGGGGGATGCAAGACCCTATTATATCCACTAGGACGTGATGTTTTGCCTCTGAATGGTTTCTATAGTGCATGAAAATTCCTTTTTTTGGGGAGGGGAGGCGTCTCTCTTTTTAATGTCTTAAACTGTTTTCAGGTTTTACAAAGTGCTTTAGTTTTTACATTGAAAGGGCAGACATGATCACACTGGAACACCAGTTGTCTGGCTACAGAAGCTCTGACTTTGGGGGCAAGTCTTTTGAACTTTTAACTTGGTGAAAACAGATTCCTTGGCTCGCGTGGGGAAGCTGTCTTCTGGAAGTGATCCAGCACTTAGAACAGTCCAAGACAGCCATTTTCTCCATCTTTCCGAGATATCACAATTTGAACAGCGATGGTGATCAGTGAAACAGGAAGTTCAGAGTTGAGACTGAGCAAAACTGACAGGGAAGCCAATTCACTGCCCCACATTGACCAGATGGGCTGGCATCTCCAGGATTTTTAGACTAGGCAATGCAGTTTTGCTTTTTTGGTTCATTTTGACAAACTAAAAATCTTTTTAAAAAATTATTTATTTATGGCTGTGCCGGGACTTCGTTGCAACGCAGGCTCTAGTTGCGCGGATCGGGGGCTGCTCTCCAGTTGCGATGTGCGGTCTTCTCGTTGCAGTGGCTTCTCTTGTTGCAGAGCACGAGCAGGGCACAGGGGCTTCAGTAGTTGTGGCTCCTGGGCTCCAGAGCACAAATTCAACAGTTGTGGCACACAGGCTTTGTTGCTCTGTGGTGTGTGGGATCTTCTCAGATCAGGGATCAAACCCGTGTCTCCTTCATTGGCAGGCAGATTCCTTACCACTGAGCCACCAGGGAAGCCTGACAAAGTATAAATCTTCAAATACTATTGGTAAACTCCTGAAATCAATTTGTTGTTGTTGCCATTATTAACAATTGTTTTTTGACTACTAAAAGGTCTATATGCTAAGCAATAGTCCAACATCATCAAATTCTTCTGGCAGATATACTAAAATGACTGGTGATGTTTTATACCATTTTGAAGTATGATTTTTGAAAAGGCAAGTTTCTCCATGGAGATAGAAAGATGCCAAGATGCCAATGCCAAGCCATCCTTGCTCAGTGACAGTAAACACCAGCATACACCCCCTTAGGGAAAAACTAAAAATGATGCCCACTTTGATCTGTAAAAGCCTCTCTAGAAATGCACAAAGGCTGACACCTTGTACAGAAACTCCAAGTTTTTGAACAACCCAAGGGAAATATCTCCTTTCAAAAAGAAAGTAGGTTTTAAAGGGGCACTCAACTATATACACTGTCTGTTGACAAAGATCAAATTCTCCACTTAACTGTACGAGTTTCCATTTGGTTTTCTGGTAGAGGCAAAGCTTTGGAACAGGTCTGGAACCTGGCTGACTTCAGCAAGAATCAGGAAATGTGCTCCATGCTGCTCTTTCTCAAACATGCGTGAGGACCACTGCCAAAGTTTTCATTACAAGCCTAATAATAATACTGCAAGTGATTATAAAAAGAATATTAAAAGTAATACTAAAATAAGCATTTATTACATTTTACTACATGCCAGGCACTATACTAAGTGCTCAAGCATTTACTCCTCAAGCACTTATCCCAGGGGTGGTGTTATTACCACCTTTTTACAGACGAGGACACTGAGACTAAGAAAAATAACTCGCTCAAAATTAGCCAAGTTATTTATTTAACTTGATAGATCTAGCAATTGAATCCAGGCAGTGTAACTCTAGAGCCTGAGAGCTTAACCTCTGATGAGAACGAACACTTACAGAGCATGCTCACTGTGCACTAGGAAGGCACTGTTCTAACCGCACTATTACTATCATTTTATTGATAAGGAAATAAAGAAGCAGAAAAAACATCCCCAAGGTCACACTGCTATTAAGGGTATGTGTAGGACAGATTTAAACCTGGTCACTCTGACCCTAGACTCTGAATACTTACACCTAAGGTTGTCCAACTGCTTAGAATATACATATTTCTTATGGGAATTAGTAAAAGTATTTTCATTTTGGATTGTTAAACAATGTTAGCTGAATTATTTTGCCTAAATTGGTTATTCTAACGAAATGACTGATAAACAGCCTGTTTAGGTTGTCTCAGGATTATTCTGCAGCAGGCTGGATGGTGGGACTTTTTGTTGGTTTATACTGCCCTCTAGTGGTTGGTATATGCTAAAGCCTTTGACTACAACAAACTGGGAAATTCTTAAAGCGATGGGGATACAAGACCACTTTACCTACCTCCTGAGAAATCTGTATGCAGGTCAGGAAGCAACATAACTGGACATGGAACAACAGACTGGTTCCAAATAGGAAAAGGAGTACGTCAAGGCTGTATATTGTCACTCTGCTTATTTAACTTATATGCAGAGTACATCATGTGAAATGCCGGCTGGATGAAGCACAAGCTGGAATCAAGATTGATGGGAGAAATAACAATTACCTCAGATATGCAGATGACACCACCCTTATGGCAGAAAGTGAAGAGGAACTAAAAAGCCTCTTGATGAAAGTGAAAGAGGAGAGTGAACAAGCTGACTTAAAACTCAACACTCAAAACGAAGATCATGGCATCTGGTCCCATCACTTCGTGGCAAATAGATGGGGAAACAATGGAAACAGTGAGATACTTTATTTTCTTGGGCTCCAAAATCACTGTGGATGGTGACTGCAGCCATGAAATTAAAAGATGCTTGCTCCTTGGAAGGAAAGCTATGACAAACCTAGACAGCATATTAAAAAACAGAGATGTTACTTTGCTAACAAAGGTCTGTATAGTCAAAGCTATGGTTTTTCAAGTAGTCATGTATGAATGTGTGAGTTGGACCATAAAGAAAGCCGAGCACCAAAGAATTGATGCTTTTGAACTGTGGTGTTGAAGAAGACTCTTGAGAGTCCCTTGGACTGCAAGGAGATCAAACCAGTCTATCCTAAAGGAAATCAGTCCTGAATATTCATTCATAGTCCTGAAGGAATGATGCTGAAGCTGAAACTCCAATACTTTGGCCACCTGATGCAAAGAACAGACTCATTGGAAAATACCCTGATGCTGGGAAAGATTGAAGGCAGGAGGAGAAGGGGACGACAAAGGATGAGATGGTTGGATGGTATCACTGAGCCAATGGACATGAGTTTGAGCAAGCTCCAGGAGCTGGTGATGGACAGGGAAGCCTGGCATGCTGCTGTCCATGGGGATTCAAAGAGTCAGACATGACTGAGAGACTGAACTGAGCTATTTGATGACCAAGAAAGAACATTGTCTGTAAAGCAATTATCCTTCAATTAAAAAATAAATACATTTAAAACAAACAAACAAACAAAAAAAGAATTCCTTTGAAACATAAAGCAATTAGGTTAGGTGTGAGTGCTCAGACTCTTTGTGGCTCCGTGTTTGCAGCCTGCCAGGCTCCTCTGTCCATGGAATTCTCTAGGCAAGAATACTGGAGTGGGTTGCCATTTTCTACTCCAGGGGCTCTTCCTGACCCAGGGATCAAACCCGTGTCTCCTGCACTGGCAGGTGAATGCGTTACCACTGAGCATCGGGGAAGCCCATATGTACTTTCACATACATGTAAAAATGCCCATTCGTGTATGTTATTTATTTATAGTTTATGTGTAAGTCTTAGTTATAGACAATGCTTGAGGTACACTGATGGATTTGAAAGCCTCACAACAGACTTCTCTTCAAGGCTCTTTGGCTATAATTTCCACAATTTCAACATGCTTAAAGGTTATAATTTCAACATGCCTAAACCAGTTCAGGCAAGGGGAACTGAATAAACATAAAATCTTAGATTAACCAGTATATTCTCCTGGTGGTCCCCTCCCCTGGTGTTGTTTAGGAGGAAGAAGCCCTGATACATGAGTACATCACAGTCTTACTTAATCTCTCTTGTCTCCCAGTCTCCATCCCTGGCTGACCTTAGGAGGTGGTAGCCTACAGACAAGAGGGCAGTAGGAACAGCCTTTTTCTTGCGGGCATAAGAGATGCATTGTCTAAAGGAAATTAAAAACAATACTAAAACCAACCTAAAAAGGGCTTGCTTTTTATTATCACATGGTCATCAGCTGGAAATTCTAAACAATGATAGTGATAACATATTCCCCCCTGAAATACTTATCCTGGTCTGAATTCTAAACAACTATGGTTTCTGTTTAGTTTTAATAACATGCATATGTTTCTAATTAACACAGTTGTGTTACTTATCCTTTCATAAACATTGTGTTCCATATCACAGAAATTTATTTGGAGAACTTCCAGTTATACAGTTAGCCTACGACACATGCAGACTCAGCTATACACATTTTTTTTCAGGAGTAAATTCATGATAAATCGGAATCATTAGACCTAAATTTGGGCACAGTTGAACCACATTTTCCTGAGTCTGAACTACAGATTTGAAAGAATCAGTGATAACATAGTGATTATAAAGACTAACAGAATTCGAGTAACTTTCATTCTGTCATTCCCTGTAACCAGAATTGACTAGAACAATGAACAGGGAAATGCTGAGCTTTAGGAATGTTCATTGAAGACTGGCACATACAAATTGTGGAGAAAAGTTGTAACTCTGCAAAAACAAAGCGTAAGGGAAATGGACATTATGAAGAAGCAAGTTAGGACAAGTAGCAAAAGATGTTGGTCTTACACTGCCAGAAGCATTCGAGAGGACCATGTTTGATGCTTCCATCATTTTGACCAAGAATGGGAGCCTCATTCTAAAGCAAAAGATCAGATACAGTCAGCGTTTACTTTCACTCTGACTTTTGCAAAGGAAAACTTTAGGAAGCATAACCAAATAAGGTAGAAATTTATGATGAATTTTTCTGGTGAATATATATTAGGGGATTTTTTTTTTTTTGACTACAGAGACATTTGAAAACTGTTACTATATATCCTGAGGGAACAAAGACTTGGACAATATTGCAATCTCTGGGATTTTCTCTGAAATAGGATTATTGGAGATCTCTGCAAGTCTCATCCTTATAGTTTTTTGCTCTTTTTATATGTATTGCCTCATTTGGAAAAAGACTGTCAAAATTAAAATAATTAAAAGTATTTTGTTTAATTTGAGTGGAGACTGCTATACTGTCTATTAAACATGTGAAGAAGATTGATTTCAATGATCACTGACAAATTTGCAGAAGTGAAAGCTCAAAAATAGAAACTAATGTTATTCATTTCTATAACACACCAAATGTATGAATAAGTTTTAGTTGACTTTTCAAAAATCCATTACATGTTTTCTTTTGTGTCCTATAATATTTGTTTTTTATTAAAAATTTTTTTTACTGACTTCATTATACTGATGACTGCTGATGCCCTGTGGAGGTCACTATCTTGATAAGGTCTAATACTTGGGTCACCTGATTCAAGGAGCTGACTTGTTGGAAAAGACTCTGATGCTTGAATAGACTGAAGGCAAAAGGTGAAGAGGGCCACAGAGGATAAAATGGTTAGATAGCATCATTGATTCAATGGACATGAATTTCAGCAAACTCCAGGAAACACTGAAGGACAGAGATGAGATGGTTATATAGCATCACTCACTCAATGGACATGAATTTGAGCAAACTTTGGGGCATGGTGGAGGACAGAGGAGCCTGGCGTGCCTCAGTCCATGGAGGTGCAAAGCACTGGGCACGACTTAGCAACTGAGCAACAACAAAGTCTCTCTGAAGAGGAAGGTCAGATGTGGGCTGTTTATAAGGTGTTTAGGCTCTTTCAACGTCAGGCTCGACTGGGACTGGATAAAGTTCAAGATATAATAATTTAATATTGGTGGATACAGTTAGGATTTTGAAGTGTAAACAATAAGTAAATAAAAAGTAAACAATCACTTGCAAAGTACAGTTAACTATTGCTTTGAGAAGTAGCTCAGCAACTATTTACCTAGTGTCATGGACTGAGTGAATCCCCCCAAAAAATTCATGTGATAAAGTCCTAAACCTCGGTCTGATGATATCTGAAGGTGGGGCTTTTGGAAAGTACTTGGGTTTAAATAAGGTCAAGAGAGTAGAACCCCATAATGGGATTAGTGTTCTTATAAGAGGAAGAAGAGACACCAGAGTTTTCTCTTTCTCATGGGCATGCACTAAGGAAAGGCCACACGAATGCACAGCAAGAAGGCGGCTGTCCACAAGCCAGGAAGAGCACCCTTGCCAAGACCCTAATCTATCAGCACCTTGATCTTGGACTTCCCAGCCTCCAGAACTGTGAGAAATTAAATATCTTTTGTTTTAGCCACCAATGCTGTAGACTACAGCATTTTTTTTTTTTTTTACAACAATCCAAATTAAGACACCCTACCAAGGGCAAATTGACAGTCTTTGTTTGGATAAATTGATTTCTCAGAAAATTCAACTTAACCTTCCTGGTCAAGGATTTTCTGGTAAATTTACAGGAGTAAAGTCATGTTAATGCAGACATTAAACTGTAGTCAATTCCAGTTTTCAATATATGCGAAGTTCAATAAAGCACAATGAGCACTGTCTGCATTTTTTTTTCTGGCCATCACTATTATTTATTTTATTGCATAGTTATTTCTGAAAATACTTTTGCTGTTTGGAGGAGGAGTGTTAAAAGTGTTCTGTCCTGGTTATGTGAGGGAGGCCTGGGAGAGCAATTATGTAAAAAGACCCTGCAGTGTGTGGGGTGGGAGTAGTAGAATCTTATCCTTATACCTACAAAAGGAAATGGGGTTTATACAAGTAACCCCATAGGCACTCTCAAAGGCCCAAGGGAGTTACTTACCATGCAACCCTTTTGGTATGTTAAAAATATTAATTATGCATCCTTATGTTCACAGCAGCGTTATTCATGGTAGTCAAAAGGTGGAGGCAACCCAAGTGTCTGCCAATATATAAATGGATAAAGAAAATCTGGTCTACACATACAAGGAAATATTACTCTGCCTTAAAAAGGAAGGAAATCCTGTCACATGTTACAACACAGAGGGACTCTGAGGACATTATACTAAGTGAAGTAGGTCAATCTGTCACAAAAAGACAAATGCTTTATGATGATTCCGCTTATATGAGGTTCCTAGAGCACTCAGATTCATAGGGACAGGAAGTAGGATGGTGGTTCCCAGAGGCTGGGGGGGGAACAAGTGGCCATTGTTGCTCAATGAGTGTAGATAGAGAATTTCAGTTTTGCAAGATAAAGAGTTCTGGAGATTGGCTGTATAACAGTGTGAATATACTTAATACCTCTAAACTTAAAAGAATACTGAATTTAACAATTAAAAGTGGTTAAGAAGGCAATGGCACCCCACTCCAGTACTCTTGCCTGGAAAATCCCATGGACAGAGGAGCCTGGTAGGCTGCAGTCCATGGGGTCGCTAAGTCGAAGACAGAGTGACTTCACTTTCACTTTTCACTTTCATACATTGGAGAAGGAAATGGCAACCCACTCCAGTGTTCTTGCCTGGAGAATCCCAGGGAAAGTAGAGCCTGATGGGCTGTCGTCTTTGGGGTCGCTCAGAGTTGGACACGACTGAAGTGACTTAACAGCAGCAGCAAGAAGGTACATTTTATATTTTATACTTATATTTTACCACAATTTAAAAAAACATCAATTTGTTACATGGAAACATTGATGATCACTACTATTTGCATAACCCTATTGTGGCACAGTTTCCTTAAAACGGGGGGAGGGGCGAGCAACCCCCCAAAGCACCTTTGTGCAAGTAAGAAAAGGCATCTTTTCCTCAGACACCTTGCTAGACACCATCTGGCAGACACCATCAGCCAGAAAGTGATTCTCCTGCAGGAACAAGTCCACAAGGATCTCAGCAGTAACAGTGCCCCATGGAATTGTGCCCTGTGCTATGCAGAGTCATTCAAAGAATCCCCAGCTAAGAGCTCCACGGAATGCAAGGAGCTGGCCTCCCCACTTCTGAGACGCTCTGCAAAGAGTCCACGGTGTGAGTGGTGGCCTTTGGAACTTCAGGAGATGGAAGAATACAAGCAGTGTTTGATATGGAGAGTTTGGACTCTACAGGTGGCAGTGGCTGAAAATGCTGTCACATGAACATGAATAAGCCAAAAATGAAGGCTCCCAAGGGGCCTCGCTGGCAACTCAGGAGGCGGCTCTGAGTCAGAAGTGGTGGGCGGCGATGTGCCAGGACAGGAAGATGCCACCCAAGTTGGCCTCATTCACAGATAAACACTTAGACGGATGTCATATGGGACACGGAAAAGGCCCTCTGTACAGAACTGATCGTCCTATTAGTTGAGGATGCCTAGAGTCCCAGTTGCTTTCTTTATGACTTATGGATTGTCAGAACTACTGATAACTTTTTTAGCCTTTGCCTGTTCAAACCTCCCATTTCACGGATGAGGACCTGCTGTCTAGAATGTTGAATGAATGACTCGCCCACAGCTGCTCACTAATGGGGTTTTGCTTTGTTCTCCCTCTGGGCATCTGGAGGAGGAGAGAGTTCTCAAAGGGGCATCACAAAAGAGCAGGTAGAAGGTTCCAGAGACATAGGTGTCCCACTTCACAGTCACCATAAATTCCCCTAAGCCCCAGGAAGGGTGAAAGGGAAGGCAAAAGGGGGAGACAAAAGATACTGGTAACACTGAGAAGCCCCTTAAAGCTTAAGAAGGAACTGTAGGGACACAGTGTGAATTAGGCTTTAAATAATTTATTCATCAAATATATTGAACATCAACTTATGACAAGGATACTGTCCTTAAGGATCTTACAGCCTAGTGAGAGAGAGAGATATAAACAGATAAATTATAATAAAACCTGAAATTTGTGGTATTAGATGTATGAATCCAGGGCTAAGGGACTCTGAAGAGGAACAACTATTTCCCACATAGGCCTTTGGGAAAGCTGTTTCCAGAGGAAGAGATGTCAGAGTGGGTACTGTAAGGTGAATAGGAGTTTGGCAGGTGGGATGATTGTGACAATTTTAGGAATTCTAGGTGGAAGAAATTGCCTTGTCCTGTGGCAGTCTAGGGAGTGGCTGCGGGTAGAATAACTTTAGGAATGATGAGAGGGTATGAGCTTCCTGGGTGGCGAAGTGGTAAAGAATCCGCCTGCCAATGCAGGAGACTTAAGAGATATAGGTTCAGTCCCTGGGTTGGGAAGATACCCTGGAGAAGGGCATGGCAACCCCCTGGGGAAGGGCAACCCCCTGGAGAAGAGCATGGCAGCCTTCTCCAGGATTCTTGCCTGGAGAATCCCATGGACAGAGGAACCTGGTGGGCTACAGTCCATGGGATCGCAAAGAGTCAGATATGACTGAGAAAGCAGTCATGTCTGACAGGAACACTGTGACTAGTGGAGAATGGGTCAAGCTAAAAACTTGGCATTTTATCCGGGAGTCTGCAAAATCAACAAAGGCTGTGGAGCAGAGCATAACAGGACTTCTTGCTGAAGACGACGCTGGCTCCAGTGGAGGACAAAAGGCAGTGGGAGAGAGCAGGGGTGGCCTGGGCAATACCAGGCTGTGCTAGTCAGTGGACATGCCAGGACAAGCCGGGCAGGGCATGGAGAGTGGCTGGGCCCCCACCCCACTGCAGCCATCTGTTCCTTCTCACACAGGCTGTGCCTCCTCCCACTCCTGAGGCAGCTGAACTTCTGCTACTGATATTTGAAACAGTGGAAAAAGCTAAGAACAAGGGAGGCCTATGGTGAATGCTTCCCACCCCAACTCCCATCTCAGGCGAGTCTGCCTGTGCAGGCCACGTGATGTCTTCAGCTTCCACATGCACCACAAGACTGGAAAAATCAGTAGGTAAACAAGAATGTCTCTGATCCCTCCAACAGCCTCACATCTTGAGAAAAGCAGGAGGGACCAGGCATTTAGGTGCAAAGCAAAGGTGAATACCCATGGAAGAGAAATGCTTTAATCTGGTAGTGGCTGAATTCCAGGATAATGCATCAGAATCAGCCCTAAGGTTGCTACCAAATCCTGTAGGAACAGGCAGAGGGCCAGGGAGTCGGCTGAACCCCAGAGGCTGAGATGATCTCTTGGATCTCAGCCTTGGGGCTCATGTAGCATTAATCTTACCAGCTGAGAACACTTTCTAGCTGAGCATTTGAGAAGAATCCTTTGTTCAGTAGCCAGCATAACATTGGCTCTGGTAGAACTAGATTCCTAAATGGAATTAAACTCAAGTGATGAACTTAATGAGATTCATTCCTTATAACCGTGTATGTCTCCCCATGGCTTATGGAGATAGTTTTGAGAAAGCTGCATATTATTAATACTAGGAAAGGAAGGAGGAAAAGGGTGTAAGGGCTGAAACCGAGAGTGGAGGCAGGAGTAGAGGGAGAACTGGGCTAAGCAGGGTCTGGAGCCCTTTTTGGGAGCCCAGTAAAGGTACTTACACTTTGGCTGCTTGACAGAGAAAAGCAACTATCCCAAGGAAGAGGTGGTAGTGGTGTGGCGAGGCAGAAATCCAGGCACAGGTACACTCAGATGGGAGGTTCTCAATATTTTAAATAATTCCTGTGGCCATCCTGGTGCACCTGGTTACTGAGGGTGAGAGGTGAGGATCACGAGACCTGGGGCAGGTGCTACAGAAGGACTTGTCAGGATATATATGTTTATGCTATAACAGATGGCTGCAGGGTTGGGGCTGGGGAAAAGAGGAGATCATAATGATAGTCATTTTCAAGATCTTCACACTTACGTAACTCTTTTAATTCTCACCACATTTGCATGGGGGTAGATACAAATGACACCACCCTTATGGCAGAAAGCAAAGAAGAGCTAAAGAGCCTCTTGATGAAGGTGAAAGAGGAGAGTGAAAAAGTTGGCTTAAAGCTTAACATTAAAAAAATAAAGATTAAAAAAAATGAAGATCATGGCATCCAATCATTTCATGGCAAAGAGATGGGAAAACAATGGAAAGAGTGACAGACTTTGTTTTCTTGGTTCCAAAATCACTGTGGATGGTGACTGCAGCCATGAAATTAAAAGACACTTGTTCCTTGGAAGAAAAGCTAATGACAAACCTAGACAGCATATTAAAAAACAGAGACATTACTTTCCTGACAAAGATCCATATAATCAAAGCTATGGCTTTTCCAGTAGTCATGTATGGAAGGGAGAGTTGGACCATAAAGAAGGCCGAGTGCTGAAAAATTGATGCTTTTAAACTGTGGTGCTGGAGAAGACTCTTGAGAGTCCCTTTGACTGCAAGGAGATCAAACCAGTCAATCCTAAAGGAAGTCAGTCCTGAATATTCATTGAAAGGACTGATGCTGAGGCTGAAACTTCAATACTTTGGCCACCTGATGCAAAGAACGGACTCATCGGAAAGAACGCTAGGAAAGATTGAAGGCAGTAGGAGAAGGGGGAAACAGAGGAAGAGATGGTTGGATGGTATCACTGACTAAATGGACATGAGTTTGAGCAAGCTCCAGGAGATGGCGATGGACAGGGAAGCCTGGCGTGCTGCAGTCCATGAGGTCACAAAGAGTCAGACACAACTGAGTGACTGAACAAAGATACAGTTATCATCCCTATTTTACAAATGAAGAAATTGAGGAGTGCACTGGATCCACTTAATAGAATGAAAACAATGAGTAGAATGTAAAAAGCATCCAACTGTCTCACAGGAATTTGAGAAACAAAAACCACACCATCATGACCTGCTTTTATGGACCAACGTCTACAGCAGCTACAACTTACACTAAAACTTTGTTTTGTGATTGACAGATTTGAAGGCAGAAGATTAAAGTAGAATATGCAAGAAATTGCTTTAAAAATTTACAAGTCAGTCTGTGAGAACTGAAAATCAGAGCTCTCTCTCGGTTAACTGATGCTGGGTCAGGCAGAAATAAGTTAGCTGCCTGTTCCAAAAAATTCTTACTCTTGGAAGAGAAGAGTACGATCCAACTAAATATCTTCCCAGTCAAGAATAACAACTGCAGGACATCCTTGGTGGTTCAGTGGCTAAGACTCTATGCTCCCAACGCAGGGGGCCTAAGTTCTATCCCTAGTCAGTGAATAGATCCCATATGCTGCATGGGATCCAGCATGCCACAGTGAAGACTCAGCACAGACAAATAAATATTAAAATAAAAGAATAATAACTTGCTCATAAAGATGCCCCTTAAGACCTCTGCCTCACTGAACCCACAAATGCACAGCTATTGTGCTGTAAACTCTGCCTAATTCCAGCCAGTTCCTCATCTTGCAAGAGCTGCCTGAAAAAATCACTCAGCTCAGGCCCTGAAAACCTAAAATTATCTTGCCCTGTATGGTGATGCTCATCGATAGGTTTTTTTTCTGGTGGTATGGGAGAAGTTAACAGTTGACATCAAGCATATATTTAACTATGTATCGTGGTAGCATTGTTAATTTGTCAGTAAGACGACCAAGTCTTAGCATAGCCTTACTGGTATAAAACATGCATTTGGATCTTTCCTGATGTGCCCCAAAACTAGAGCCAGAAGTTTATAAACTGGGGGGCCCAGTGACACTGTGTGTGATGGGACAAAGTTATTACAATGACTGGCTCATGGACCTTCAAATGCCTGCCATCCACAGCCCCTTGAGTTCCTGACTTCCACCCAAGCTGCCATGAAATGTGTCATGAGACCCTGCCAACCTGGCCAAACAGACTGGACCAGAAATTAGGTTCTGACAAGTAAAAACACTATGTCAAAGAGACATCTTCACTCCTATGTTCACAGCAGCAATACTGACATCAGTTAAGATATGAGAACAACCTAACTGGCTGTCAACAGATGAAAGGATAAAGAAGTTGTGGTATGTACACATGTACACAGTGGGATATTATTTAGCCATAAAAAGAAGGAAATCCTGCTATTTGCAACAACATGGATGAACCCTGAGGGGATTATACTAAATGAAACAGTCAGACAGTGTATGATCTAATTTACACGCGGAACCAAAAAAAAAAAAAAGAATGTATAAAAATAGAGAGTAGAATGGTAAGTTACCTAGGGGTGAAGATGGAGGAATTGTGGAAAGATTGATTATGGGTAAAAATATTTGAATCTAGAATTTAAAAAATAAAAGACATTTCCCCCAAAACTCGTAGACAAGGAGATTAAAAACATATTTTTTTAAGAAAAGAAAAGGAGATCATATTTGTGGTCACCAGAAGCAGACAATGGGGAATTGGATGAAGGTAGTCAATAGGTACAAACTTCTAGTTATAAGATAAATGAGTTGCCGTTTAGTTGCTAAGTCATGTCCAACTCTTTTGTGACCTCATGGACTATAGTCCTCCAGGCTCCTCTGTCCATGGGATTTCCCAGGCAAGAATACTGGAGTGGGATGCCATTTCCTTCTCCAGGGGATCTTCCCAATCAAGGAATCAAAACCACAACTCCTGTATTAGCAGGTGGATTCTTTACCACTGAGCCACCAGGAAAGCCCAAGACTGGGAACGTAAAGGACAACACGGAGACGATAGCTAGCCATGCCGCATAGTATGTTTGAAAGTTGTCAAGAGAGTGAACTTAAGAGTTCTCGTAACAAGGAAAAACACAATTTTCTTTCTTTCTTTTTCTTTTTGTATCTGTATGAGATGATGGCTGTGAACGAAACTGATTGTGGTCATCCTTCCACAATACATGTAGTCAAGTCATTGTGCCGTACACCCTAAACTCACACAGTGCTATATGTCAATTATGTCTTCAGAAACTGGAAAAAGGGCAGAAACAGGGTCTAACAACGGCGACTCTATATGTTAGACATAAGGAAAGCAGAGGCTTCTGAAGCAGAGGTGGGACACGAGAAGCAGACCAACAGGGGTGTCAGACAGCATGTTGACAATCTTATTCATTCTGGGGATAAGAGAGGGAAATAGGAAAAGTCAGAAGCCAAGAGAAGTAAAGACGGAGGCAGCAGTAGAAACAGCTAGAGACTTGAGAGAGGATCAGAGTCATGAGTGTGCCAAGTCACCAGGGAACATCAGATGCTCGGTTTGAATGGACCGTACAATGTTGGAGCCGCCGAGTTGTGGGAGCATCCTGCGCTGAGGCTCATAGTGTTCAGTTCTCCACCTAGCTTGCAGTGTTGCTGGTGAGAGGATTGGTTATAATAATAACAAAGTAATAAGCAACATTTATTTATCTTTTGCAGAGGTTCAATCTAACACACTTATATCCACAGATCTGAAATGCTCAGTTCTGCAAATTTTGAAAATCATCACGACCAACCAAAACTTGATGGAACATTTTCATGACCCCAGAAAGTTCTCTTGCACCCCTTTCTAGTCAACTCTTCTTATACCAGAGCTCCATAGACTAATGTGCCTCTTCTTGTGCTTCAGATGCTATGTCCCCTTCTTTGTCCCCACGAGAAATCTTGGGTCCGACTTCTTTCATTTCTTTGGAGAGTAATCCATGTGGTTGTGAGTATCAATAGTTGGTTTCCTTTCATGGCTAAGTAGAATTCCATGGCAGGAATGTGCTAAAATTTATCTTTACTCCTGTTGATGAACATTTGGATTATTTCCAGTTTGAGCCAAAGAGAAGAGGCTGTTATAAGAGATACATGCTCAACTCTTTCAGTGGATATGTATTCTAATTTTCCTTGGTTCTGGATCATAGGATTAATGTACACTTACATTTATGAGAAAGTGTAAAACTGTTTTCCAAAGTGATGGTACCATTTTGCCCTCCTAATAGCCACAGATGAGAATTCTAGTTGCTCTGTATCATTGTCAACATTCAGTATCATCAGTCTTTTTCATTTTAACCACTCTTTTGGGTGGAAAGGGTATTTCATTGTAGCTTTAATATGCAGTTCCCTGAGGATTAATGATGTTGAATGCCTTTTCATGTATTTGTATTTCTTTTTTTTGTGACCTATTTTCCCATTAAAAAAAAAAACAACCTGAGTGGTTCATCTATTTTTGACTTGTAGCAGTTCTTCATGTATTCTGGATATGAATACTTTTCCAGATAAATATGCTATATGTGTTTTTCCAGTCAGTAGCTTGCCTATTCATTTTCTTAGTGATTTCTTTGATGAAAGAACGCACACTGTTTTGAGTACCAGACATAGTATTAAGTGCTTTACCAGTGTTATTTTATTTATTTTCAAACTTTTGTAAGTTAGATATTCATCTTTCCATTTTACAGATGACAAAATCAGTGCTGAGAGAGGTTAAACAATTTACACACAGTTCAAGGATATGACGGGCTGAATTTGAATTACTTAGTCTGACTTCAGAGCCTGAGGGTCTAGCTACATGGCTTTATTCTTCTGTTTTACACAAAGCCGCATCTTTACAGAGACCAGAATAGAGGTTAGGGGAGGGGAGGGAGCAGAGGGAGGGGTGGTATGTAGGGGAAAGGGGATCAACTGTACGGTGACAGACGGAAAGTAAATTGGTGGTGGTGAGCATGTTGTAAGGAACACAGAAGTAGGAATAAATGTTGTACATACCAAACTTACATAATTTAAAAAGTGCAATAAAATAATAAAGTTAAGACAAAAAAATAGGAGAATGTAAAACAGTACTGAAAGTTATGAGCATCAGAAGCGTATAGAATTGACCTGGATGTTATATGATATGGGAAGTAGAGTTTAGATCCAAGAAAGTTATCAATAATGAGATTGTTGTAAGGTTAAAAAAAAAAAAAAACCAACCAAAAACCTGTCCTTGAAGTCAAGACATCTGAGCCTTTTTTCCTGGCCATCTGAAAGAACCTCCCTCGGGCAGTCGTGAACTCTATCCCTAGACAGTGCAGACCCGTTTCTGAAAACCCACAATGTGCTTTAACCACTTTGATGCTAAATAGACACAGATGAGTTCCCAGCTTGATCCCGTGCGCTCTATTCCATCATCGATTGCTCTAAAAGCAAGAAGTTCCTTGTGCTCATACTGACCAGCCATAGAGTTCTTGGCACCGTAAAACTGCTTTGAAGTGAGGTTATAAAGTTCAGAGAAGAGAGGTCTCCTTCTGGGGAGCCATTCAGTGTTGAGGCTTGTCTTGTCCTTTTCTTAATTCTCCCCCATTATTTACATATAATCACTACCTCATCCTCTTAGACAGGGTCCTCTGTGCAGTACTAGCCAGACTCTCCTAGATAGGGTACTATTGTATGGGTAGCCACCTGACGGCTGCTAAATATTTATGCTCTTTGTTTTCTTAAGGATGTCCCGAGTTCAATAAAATATCAACATCTGAACTTGCATCACACAGTTCTTTGCCACAGCTCAATGATTTATAAAGGCTTGATTGTTGTAATACTTGAACTTACATAACAGCAAAGAATACCATACGTTAGGAAGTGCTATGCTGGGTAGAAGAGTCAGCAAGAGCTATAAAACTTCAGGGGACAAAGGGTTCAAGAAAGCCCAAGTACTCAGGGCTGAACAGAACTCTGCAGCAGAGGGAGGGATCAGGGCTTTCCCAGAATGACAGGTAAAGAGAGAAATCATGGGTGCAAGGCCCTGGCCAGTAGGAGGCCTGCAAAAGAGAAGGCCCCACGGGCTGAGGAAGCTGTTTAATGTACGGCTGACAAAGGGCAAAGAAGGTCCTGGAAATGTTTACAGGGTGCTCCAGCATGTAGCCTTCTCCCAACAGTCCTGTGAGCTTTGAGCTCTGGGCTCCTCATGTGCAACGTGGAGATGGGATTGGGTTTGTCTCACTTGAAATGATTCAGTGTTCTTCTTGGTTTGATTAGTCTCAAAGGAATTGTTTTATAAAGTGCGATGGCTTGCACTGCTATTTCCTCAAACTCACGTTCCTTTTCATTCCCTTTTAAATGCCAAAATTGGGAGCCATAAAAGTCAGCTCTTTTGGCCATCTGACTTTCTGCTGGCATTAGAATCCAATAAAACAGAAAAAACACTCCTAGACATTTTTTTTTTCTGGTTTTGAGTGAATATCAAAGGCATTTTATGGGTAACTTATCAAGTTCTAGTTCAAAAAAGCAGATTAAATATATGGTACAGCAAAAAGACAAAGGTACCTGCTGTATGATTTTGGGGAGCTTAAGTTTTCTAAGCCTCAATTTCCCGAGGATGATGATAATATCTATCCTATGTGTTCACTAGGGACGCTAAATGAGATGATGGTGGTGGTGGTGGTGGTTAATTAGTCACTACATCGTGTCTGACTTATGTGACCCCATGGACTGTAGCCTGCCAGGCTCCTCTCTCCATGAGATTCTCCAGGCAAGAATACTGGAGTGGGTTGCCATTTCCTTCTCCAGGGGATCTTCCCGACCTAGGAATCAAACCCGGGTCTCCTGCATTGCAGGCAGATTCTTTCCCAACTGAGCTATAAGGGAAGCCCAAATGAGATGATAAATGTATCAGAAAAAATCACCTAGTACATAACAGTATTCGCTACATGTTAGTTCCCCTTCCGTTTCTGCTGGGCTTCACGTATTTCATCTGTAAAACCGGACTTGCCTCATCCTTACCTCACAAGAATCAAAGGAGAAACACTGTATAAAGACAACTTCATAAGCTGGGAAGTGCTACATCACTAGTTGTTACTATGATACAGGTTATTTTATTTTCATCATATTTGCATCAGTCACTCCTCTGTGTTCCAGGTATTCCTTAAATTAAAAAAAAAAAAGAGTAAGAATGAGAAGTGATCTGTGGGTCCCAAACCTCCATTCTGAAGGGACTGGAGTATAAAGCAGCAAAAATAAAAGCTTTAAGATTTAGTAGGAAGGAGAAGAATAGCATTTTAATGGGAGGGAGGAGAAAAAAAATCTCCTAAACCCTCTTCCAGACAAAGAGCATTTTAGATATTATCTTCAAAATTCAACTTGAAAAGGTATCGGATTATAAAAAATAACTGTATGTATTTTACCATGTTGCAGAAACTCAGAGACCCAGAGGTTCTCTAGTCATTGAAGAATCAGCTTTATTGACTTGTTTTGAGATAACATTCTTAATTCCTTCCCATAACGGGATGTTACAATGGAAGTGTCGACTAAATACTAAGATGCCATAGATGTGACATTCCGAGTGGAGGCCCCATCATGGTGACTGTTTGCAGAATGGAGAACAGTTTTCTAATTCATGATCCTTTACCCCAGAGGGAGGTGAGTCCTGGGGCAGCGAGGGGGAAATCAAAGGATGGGGGAAGGTGGGGAGGCCAGTACCAGGGCAGGGATGGAGAGGGTGTGGCCCTGAGAATGGAATGCACTCTATACTTCCTGAGAGTTGTACCAGAAATTTCCAATGACGGGACTCTCCGAAAAACCCACAAAAGGAAAAATCAGTTGTGATTTTTAGCAAGTAACTTGGAAACTTCTCTCACCCGCTTTTCCCGATCCTTCTCCACTCAAGTTAGTAAGTTGGGGCCCTGAGAGGGATAAGGGGAAGCAGATTTCTCCAGCAGCAGCCCTAAATCTATCTGACTTTCAATTTTTGTATTGATCAGGCATCCTAATTACTGAATAGAGACTGTCTGTGACCAAAAAGGACCATAACGCAATTTCTCCCTGAGGCCCTGGGAGTCAGCAGATGAGTCCCATGCCTGCCTGGGTATGGGTAATGAGTTTTTGGGTTATCCCCCTCCCTAGGAAATGTGTGACAGTGTGTTTTGATTGTCATGATGGTTAGTGGGGAGGCCACTGGCATTTAGAGGGCAAGGACTGGAATGCTAAATATTCCAAAAATCATTCTGCTTGGAATGCTAACAGCGCCTTGGTTGAGACACAGGCATGGAGGCAGGATCACCTCTTCTCTGAACAAATCTTGAAAAGGCCATGGAAGGCAAGAATAGAAGTACATTTTGATCATATCATCATTCGTGCTCATTCACCATATCCTTTTCTTCTGGGTTGAAACACTGTTTTGGGTTTTCTGCATTGACTGGAGAGTTCTTCTCCACAGCTGTTCGACTATGTCCTGGATGCTCCTGGATGAATTAGAAGTGGGTGGTGGAGTGGGGGAGGATTCAGCAGAAGGTACACTGACTGTGTGGTTCAGCTTGCTGTGACTGAAGACAGGCTTAGTCCCCGATCTGAAGAGACATGGGCCACCCTGGTGGTTCAGGCTGAACAACTTAATCCTAATTCCTGAAACCCATACACATGCTACCTTACAAGGCAAAAAGGACTGTGCTGATGAGACTAAGATTTCGAGATGTGAAGATTAACCTGGTGAGAAATGGAATACTTCCCATCATGTTAGTAAACAAGGATGTCATAGTCATCAGTGATTTCAGCCCTCTAATGTAAGCCAGTGAGCCTTAAGGGCACTCAGGAAGGAGAATACCTGTGCTCTAGCAGCCATCAGGCTGCGGCCACCCTCTACGGTGAGCCCCAAGGGAGCCCAGGATGTGAACAACACAGGTTACTATCGCAGGAGAGCTGACATGCATATGAAAGGGATGATTTCAGTGTGCCCAGACTCTTGCATCTTCCTGTACATAGAAACGTGCTAAATTCCTTAACCTGGGATATCTGGTTTTCCTTAATTAACAATAATTTTTTGATATTCAGGCTACCTGCCCTTTGTGGTGAAACTTCTATATAACCTGACTCCTCCCCTCGCCTCCTTATAGCAGTTCTCTCAGGGTTACTTGAGATGCTGTCTACTGGGCTTGAAGTCCCCAAAATTCTCACCAAATAAAATATAACTCTCAACTTTTAGGTTGTGAATATTTTTTAAGTTGACACGGGATTATCTAGGTGGGCTCAATATACTGGGTTCTTACAAGAGGGAAGCAAGAGAATCAAAGTCAGAAAAAGGAGATGTGACCACAGAAGCCAAAGGCGGAGTGATGTGTTTTGTAAATGGATGGAGGCAAGGAACCGATAGAAGCTGGGGAAGACAAGAAAATGGATTCTCCTCTAGAGCCTCCAAAAAGATACCAGCCCTGTTGACGTCTTGATTTAACCCACAAGGCGAGACAGATTTTGGACGTCTGATCACCAGGACTTAAGATAGTTAATCTGTTTTTTCAAAGCCACTATGTTGGTGGTAATTTGTTACAGAATCAATAGGAAAACAACGCACCTGGTTTAAAGTGTAACACAAACGTTCCTACTGAGGAAACCCTAGTAGTTCTCAGAATTTTTCCTAAAGAGTCTCTATATCACAAAAGACCCCTCTGTACCCATTCTGAAGATTCCAAGGAGATAGGAAAGCAAGTTTGACAGTCTCTCCCTCCA
The DNA here is from genome assembly GCF_000754665.1 of Bison bison bison. Taxonomy (NCBI): domain Eukaryota; kingdom Metazoa; phylum Chordata; class Mammalia; order Artiodactyla; family Bovidae; genus Bison; species Bison bison. The sequence continues at coordinate 10,370,545 of NW_011495014.1, forward strand.
GAACCTGTGAGCAATTTGCAAACACAGCACATTACTCTGTGGTATATCTGGAGAGGCCACACTAAATAACAAAGATTTTTATACCATCTATTCTATTTTCCTAAATATCCCCTCTCCATCTAAATGAATAATTGAGTACTTACTCCGTCACCTGCAGACATGATTGCTAAGTTGCTTCAGTTGTGTCTGACTCTGTGCGACGCTATGGACAGTAGCCTGCCAGGCCCCTTTGTCCATGGGATTCTCTGGACAAGAATACTAGAGTGGGTTGCCATACCCTCCTCCAGGAGAGCTTCCCAACCCAAGGACTGAACCTGCATTTCTTACGTCTCCTGCATTGGCGGGTGGGTTCTTTATCATAGCACCGCCTGGGAAGCCTCCTACTCCATAATATCAAGGATGTAAAGTTTTTGCTTTCATTTTGAAAGGACTCCTCACACCCCACAAATTTCCTGGATTAGAGCCAATGCCACCTTAGATCTTACAGAAGTCTTGATTAGCAAAGGAAAATAAGAGAACATTAAGTGAACGTTGTTGGGAAGACAAAAAGAACCTCCTTTACTCAGCAGACCTGAGCGTTTACAACAGCAGTAATTATGTTACCATCTTGCACAATTTCTGAGGATGTATGCAGAAATACATTCTACCACCAACAACTGACCTTCTTTCTCTTTCTTCAGCCAGAGATAAATATTTAGCTACAAACTTCAAGACAGTATAAAGCCAGATTTTTCATTTATCTGACAAGAAAGCCGAGTATCAGATGCTTAAATCATTAAGGAGAAAAGACAGCCTAATGCTGTTGTAAAACAAAAGATTAACTACGAGTCAACAGGTTCTCTTATAGTCTGTTTTCAACTCATCTCAGTGGGAAAAAATGTTAATTCACTCAGAATGGGATATCATGGCACTGAGTCTGGGTTCTTGAAAAGGTCTGTTTTCTCTCAGGAATACTTAGTCTGGCATAGGGAAAATGCAAACAGTTGGAAACAATCATTCCTGGGTGGTAATTTTTCTCTGGAGACTTAAATAAGGAAAGCAGCATGTACGTTGAATAGAAAGCTTTCTCTACAAGCTCATTTTGAGTGTCAAGTAAAAATGTACAGAACAGTCTCCCCTGGCAGCTTGAATCCAAATATAACTGCTTAAAAGCAAAATTTCCAGAAGATAACATATTTCCTTTTGTCAAGGGAAAAACTGGGAAGAAGTTTATATGTGTGTTTAATAGGAAACAAAGTAAGCAGTATATGAAATTAATGTTGCATATCAGAGCCTAATTTTGCTAAAATCTGACAAATGTGAGAAACACATTCAATGTTATTAATCAGTGTGTAATTATATCAGTATTCCATGTAAACCTGTTACTCAATGTAACTAGCCTGCTGCTGCTGCTGCTGCTAAGTCGCTCCAGTTGTGTCCGACTCTCTGCGACCCCATAGACGGAAGTCCACCAGGCTCCCCTGTCCCTGGGATTCTCCAGGCAAGAACACTGGAGTGGGTTGCCATTTCCTTCTCCAATGCATGAAAGTGAAAAGTGAAAGGGAAGTCGCTCAGTCGTGTCCAACTCTTAGCGTCCCCATGGACTGCAGCCCACCAGGCTCCTCCATCCATGGGATTTTCCAGGCAAGAGCCTACGAGGCTGTATTAGATGAAGGTCCAGTTACGGAAACGTGTGGCTAACCAGTTACATTCAGTGAGCCGACTGCATTTGGCATCCACTCAGCACTGGGTTATTCTCTGGCTTCACTGAGGCTGGCACGGGGACCTGTGGGCCTCTTCTCCGTCCTATAACCCTGTTTATCCCGGTGACATTTTCAGTAACCTCATTCCCTTCTTCAGCAACACTTAGCCACCTGCCTCCTTGACCCTCAAGGGTGCTCTGACCACACCCTTCCTATTGTCTCCCCCTCTGCCAGCTCTCTGACCCCGCAGAGACTCTGAACCCTTGAGACTTTTTTCTTCCTGTTGTCAGCACCTTTTGCTCCTTAGCTCATCTAGAAAGGATTCCTGTCACTCACCTGAAAATCAGGGCTATTTTAGATGCCCCAGGCACTGAAAACTGAAAATGCAATGGTGCGCTTGTCCTAGATAAAATTCAAAAAGTATAAAGAAATTCAATTTCTGATTTGTCTCTTAGGGTGATTTTTTTTTCTCCCCAGTTGTTTGTTTTGGAGAAGAGGTGAAGAGGAAGTGGTAGGGTTGGGGGGAGAATAAAATACTCTTAAACCCTTTTTTTTTTTTTTTCATTTCTGTGCACCCTTGCATAGCTGGTACCTCAAGCATGGATTTATTCTGTTCATTGGGTAATTGGAGTCATTCTTTTACAAATACCTTCATCTTTACTGCTCACTTGTTCTAGTGTCCAGCCAGGTGAAATCCAACATTCGTTCAGTTGTGCTCCAACTTCAGTGTACCTGAGAATCACAGAAATGCTTGTTATTATCACTTGATACAAATGAGTTGGGGTCAACAGCCCACCTCAGCACCCACTGGCCATCCTCAGACCTCCCTGAGGATTGCTGGGACTTGGACAGTCCACCCCAAAGTCTTCAGTTACAGGGCCATTTCAGCCCTCACCATGGTGACCCCTTGGCTTGCGGGTCAGCCCTCTCAGCTCATCTTCTCCATCTCCTCTGAGGCCTCTGGGAAATTCTGGTACCATTAGGCCTCCTGAGGGTCAGACAGGCTAACGCAGTCCATCTTACTGCCTAGATCCATCCTACTGAGGTTGCTACTCAAATACAGCTGCCCAGTGTGGGCAAAGGGCTTGGAAGAGGCCACCTCTTTTCAGGGGTTCAGGAGGGAAATGGGTCATAATTGCCCCCCTACCAAGGCCAGAACTCTCTGGGGATTTATTAGTCATCTCCTGTCTAATAATCCTCCTCTTGTCTCCTATTGCTCCTGCCAACCCAGAAGTCAAGATCTTTCCTTGAAGGAAAACTGCTCCTACATCTTCTAGAATTCCTTCTTCTATGGATCCTGAGAGACCCAGGCTCTTGTTCTCAATTTTTAAGAGGAAGTTTTTAGAAGATTGAAAGCCTTTTCTCATTCTCAGGAACGGGGCTCTTGGCAATAAAAGCTTGAATCTACTGTTTGTTATATTTTTTTAAAAAGGTCTGTTTTGAGCATCACAACTGAGCAATGATTTTTTTTATATTGTTCTGAATTGCATCTCACCTCTCCCTGAAACAAGCTGAGTTAAAAGATGCTGAGCTATAAAAAATATAGAAACAAAAAATACATAACACACACGAACACCCCCTGCCAAGGGCTGTCAGGTTTCATTTGGTCTGGACAGCATTTGAAGTAACATGTAACTAGTTGCCAGTGTTTTCAATTGGATGAGTTCACCTAAAAAGTTGTATTTCTGTCTTCTCTTGGGGTCTTGGTGGACCTGGGCTGTGACAGTCACCAGGACCCATTTTGGATGATCCTGCCCACCTCGGTTTGTTGAAGCCCTTTCCTGGTGCGCCTCCCACATTTACCCCATGACCCAGCCGCTAAGGACATTTATAACCACCATCCTCAACAATACTTTTCATTTACTCTCAGTGTCCTTCCTCAGCAAGCCCCTTAAAAGTTATTCCAGATCTTAGCACTTCCTTTAACTCCTTCCCCTCCCCAACATTCATTCCCTGCTGCTGCTGCTGATGCTAAGTCGCTTCAGTCGTGTCCAACTCTTAGCGACCCCACAGACCGCAGCCCACCAGGCCCCACCGTCCCTGGGATTCTCCAGGCAAGAACACTGGAGTGGGTTGCCATTTCCTTCTCCAATGCAGGAAAGTGAAAAGTGAAAGTGAAGTCGCTCAGTCGTGTCCAACTCTTAGCGACCCCATGGACTGCAGCCCACCAGGCTTCTCCGTCCATGGGATTTTCCAGACAAGAGTACTGGAGTGGGGATTCATTCCCTAGATGACCCATTTTACTGACAAAACTGAGACCAAAATTATTGACTCTTCTATTGTCCAGTCTACAAAATTTCCTATAACTGTCCAGATCTTGCTTCCACTCTCAGAGAATGAACAGTCCTCCTTTTAGACAAAGCAACCTCTTCAGTTGCTGCTGCTGCTGCTGCTAAGTCACTTCAGTCGTGTCCGACTCTGTGCGACCCCATAGACGGCAGCCCACCAGGCTCCACCGTCCCTGGGATTCTCCAGGCAAGAACACTGGAGTGGGTTGCCATTTCCTTCTCCAATGCATGAAAGTGAAAAGTGAAAGTGAAGTCGCTCAGTTGTGTCCGACTCTCAGCGACCCCATGGACTGCAGCCTTCCAGGCTCCTCCGTCCATGGGATTTTCCAGGCAAGAGTACTGGAGTGGGGTGCCATTGCCTTCTCCGACCTCTTCAGTTATGCTATTTCAAAAACATAATTTTTTTTATAATTATAGAAATGATATACTCTCATAACCATTCAGGCAGAGTTGAAAATAACAGTAATCCCCTCCACAAACCCACAATGATACTACTCCTCAAAAGTAAGTACTGTTAAATTACTGTTAAATATTTGGAAGAAATCCTGATTTGCACACATACACACAGACAGACATACACATCCTCATATATACCTAAACATATACATATACACAAAATTTTATTATATTTTTCCAAAACTATGATTGTTTATTTTTGTGTCATTTGCATTTTTCTACTTAACAATGCTTATGAATGCATTTATGTGTCAGTGCATGTAAATCTGCTTCTAATGGCTGTATAGCATTCTGCTATTTGAGTATGCCATGTTTATTCAAACTTTTCCCAAAATTCCAAAAGTAGTGTATGCCTACTAAAAATAATCCAAATTATACTGAAGTGTAAAAAATGAAAGATTCTTCCCTTTCTCTACTTCCCCTGTCCCATTCTCCAAGAGCTAACTATTAGTAACAACTTGCTGGGAACCTTTATGAATTTTTAAAAGTTAGGTTTACTGGAGCATAATTCACATACAGTAAAATTCACCTTTTGTAGTATACAAATGCATATGGTTGTGGAACCATCACTGTAGTTGAGATATGGCATATTTTCATTATTACTCACACACACAAAAAACCCCTCATGCCCCTCTATAATGACCTTCTCAACACCCACCATGGCAACCATTGACCTATTTTCTGTTCCTATGGTTTTGCTTTTTCCAGAGGGTCATATAAATAGAATAGACAGTGTGCAGTCTTTTGAATGTGGCTTCATTCATTTAGCATAATGCATCTGCAATTCATCCGTATTGATGTATTATCAAGTCCTTATTTTGTCAAGTACATGGAAATGTTTTTGTTTCCAAAAGTGAGATCATGCTATACCTGGAATTTAGCTATCTTTTTTGCTTGTTTACTTATTATAAACCTACTTCTGTATCATTTATTACATCTAGATCTAATTCTTTCTTCTGAATCGCTGCCCAGTATTCCTTATGGAGTGTATTTAACTGCTCTTCATGTATTAGACATTCAGGTCATGTCCAGATTTTCACAATTTTGGCAAATAACAAAGTATGAACCAATAAAACACATACTTGTTCAAAATTTCATGTGCATATGTAGAGTATTTCTATAAGATAGATTTTTAGAAGTGAAATTGTTAAGAGTCAGGTATATGAAGCATTTTAATAAATACTACCAAACTTCTCTATAAAAACTATAAAACTTGTATATATTTAAATTCCATTCACCCTGTTTGAGAATGTCTTTTTCTTCATAAACTTACCAATAACAGATATCAATATTTCTAATTTTTGTTGATCTTATAAACAAAATGTTGGTATCTCATTGTATATCTCTCATCTCTAATGACATTGATTACTAAAAATATATATTTATAAGCTATTTGATTTTTTTCTTCTCTGAAATGCTAGTTTACAGCTTCTGGTCATTTTCCTGTTAGGCTGTCATTTTAAAATGCAGTTGAAAGAATTCTTTAAATACTAGGTAGACTAGAAATGTTTTCTTTCAAGTCTTTATGTGTTTATGGGGTCTATAGGAACTGTATGTTTTATTATCAATTCTGTAATACCTTCCTTTATGATGTTTATAAATCATATCATACACAGGGAAACCTTTATACTCGGATTTTAAAGCTATTCTCAACTTCAGAGGTTAACTAATCCTTTGCTGATAGACAAGACAGTTGCTTCCAGTTTTTCCTGTTAGAAGCAATGTTGCCCTGAACACTCTTGTACACCTTCTGCCTTTTAAGAGTCTTGTACATTTTCCCCTCTTATGTGAGTATTTTCACAAGATTTTTTTTGTAAGATAAATCCCTAGAAGCTGGATCAAAGGATAAAGTGAAATGAAGTCGCTCAGTCATGTCCGACTCTTTGCGACCCCGTGGACTGTAGCCTGCCAGGCTTGTCTGTCCATGGGATTCTCCAGGCAAGAATACTGGAGTGGGTTGCCAGTTCCTTCTTCAGGGGATCTTCCCAACCCAGGGATCGAACCCGGGTCTCCTGCATTGCAGGCAGATGCTTTATCCTCTGAGCCACCATAGGCCTATTTCCAATTTTGTTTATCTGTGCTCCTGGAGTTCATATTCATTACCCTATTTTGAGACTTCATTCTATCAGGGATTCCCTCTCCTGCACAAACATTTAGCCTCTCCCATCCTTGGGCTCTTTCTGTTCGGCCCAGAAGCATGCTCTAGACTCACATCTTTTAAGAAACAAAGCAAAATAAAATAGCTTCCATTGAGTCTGCATTGTTTTCTAGTCGCTACTAGTTTTTTCTTTTCTTTCTGGACAACTTGTCAAAAGGGAGTCCACTCTTCCTCATTGCCCATTACTGCTATCCTCTGCCGTGGGTTTTCTATCCCTGTACTCCATGGATGGAGAAGATCCCCAGGAACCTCCAGAGGGTTTACCCAGTTTCACCTGCAGCTCTTACCCACTCCCTATTTCCTGACACCAGCTCTTTCCTGTTCTCCCCTTCCTGGCCAGACTCTCTTCTCCATCTTCTTTGAGTTCCTTCTTCCAGTGCTCACTCCCTTAACGTTTTTGACTTTGATCTAATGCTCTTCTCTCCACACACATCCATCCTGCTGACTGTACGTACTCTCGTGAACTTCATGCCAACAACACCTATAGTAGGCTAAATAATGGCCTCCAAAATATCCAGGTTCTAACTTTTAGAACCTGTGACTGCTACCTTTTTTGGCAAAAGGGATCTTATGATGCAAAGATTATCCTGGGTCATCTGTGTGGTCCCAATGTCCTTATAAAAGGAAGCAGGGGGAGAGAGAAGAAAGCAATGTGATCACAGAAACAAGATGCTACACTGGTGGCTTTGAAGATGAAGGAAGGGCCACCAGCCAAGAAATGTCAGTGGCCCCGGCAGGTAAAGGCAAGGAAAAGATTCTCCCCTAGAGCCTCCAGGAGGGACCTCCCTGCTGACATCTTGGCTTTAGCTCAGTGAGACTGACATTAGACCTCTAACTGCTAAAACTAGAAGAGACTATATTTTTATTAAGTCACTGCTGCTGCTGCTGCTAAGTCGCTTCAGTCGTGTCTGACTCTGTGTGACCCCATAGATGGCAGCCCACCAGGCTCCCCTGTCCCTGGGATTCTCCAGGCAAGAACACTGGAGTGGGTTGCCATTTCCTTCTCCAATGCAGGAAAGTGAAAAGTGAAAGTGAAGTTGCTCAGGACTGCAGCCCACCAGGCTCCCCAAGTTTTGTGATAATACAATGCTCAAATCTATATGTCTACTATCAGAACTCTCCTCTGACCACCAGTCATAGCCATCCGCCTCCTATCTTCAATTTAGCATGACCCAAACAGAATTCATCACTACCTCCCTCCACCTTCTGTGTTTCCCTGATTCATTTAATGGAACCACCATTCCTTGAATCACACAGATCAGAACCCATGGGTCTTTCTGGCCTCCTCCCACCCACAACCAATAACCATAAGACCCTGCATAATTTGCTGTCCAAATCTTTTTCAAGTACGCCTCCTCTTCTCTATCCCTATATCTCTCTGCCTGTGGATTGATCCCCTCCTCCAAACCACCCTCCACACCAAAGCCAAGAGGAAGATGAACCTTCTACAAGGCGAACATGCCAGAGCTCCTTCTTTTAACAATCGCCCAGAGTCAAGTCTCGGCTCCTTGACAGACGATATAAGAATCTCCCAATTTCCAGCCACATTTTCTGTTATTCCCTGCCTTGAACTCTAGTGACACTGAGCTGTTTGCCATTTCCCCACCTGTACTAGGTACTCATGTGTCTTCATGGTCACAATCCAGCAGCTTGGTCTTTCTGCGAAGGCTGCCTGTTAGCTAACTATAATAGCTGTGGCCAGAGGGTCAGGCTTCTAATTAACATGCATCTAGGGGCTGACTATAATCCTTTCCAGAGGCCATAGGGAAAGGGAAAGTGAAGTTGCTCAGTCGTGTCGGACTCTTTGAGACCCCATGGACTGTACCCTACCAGGCTTCTCCATCCATGGGATTTTCCAGGAAAGAATACTGGAGTGGGTTGCCATTTCCTTTTCCAGAGAGGACATAGAGGCAGGTGCTATCTTTGCATTCTCCCTCTGGCATGCTCCAGAGTGCCAGTGTCCCCTCAAGAGAGCTTTGCATGCATCTGGCACTCTGATTTTTATGTCTGGTGCCCCCAGTTTTGTGCATGTTTCCCAGGGAATGCTGCTTTGATATCTAGCTCTGGTGACAGGGGGAGAAGGGGGCTTGCATTCCTGGGTCCTGTGGGCAATTGGAGTGATGACTCTTGGCAGGCTACCACCCCCAGAATACTGCACTCTGTGAACGAGGTCTTTTGCTTGTCCTGGAGCTCTGGGCTGAGGAGCCGGCTTTGTATTGGGCATGCATCTAGTAGCCTACAGAGCTGCTCTCAAAGTATGTGGACTGTAGATGTTATCTTGGCCTTTTTCCAGCTTGCTAGTATCTCCCAAAGAAGAATTTATATGCTTGTCTGGAACCCTTAAATTTGTAGCTGCTGCCCAGAGGATATCTCCAGATTGCCTGGTTGTGGTGGCCTGAAGGGCTTATGCTTGTGGTCTTACAGGAGCATATATTTTTGCATAATTTTAAAAGCTGCTCGCTGAAGGTCTGGCTTTCAATCAGTCCAAATGTAGGTACAAAGAGCCTCCCTACCTTTAACACTGAAGTCTTGGTACATCCTCAATTACTGGGAGTTATTGAATATAGCTGCTTTAATAGTCACAAAAGTCTAAGAGACAACTATGATAAACTAGGGCAGGACTGAATGACAAAGTTCATCTCCTACAGGAGGCCACTCCTTCAAGACTGCAAGTGGTGTTTTGTTTTTGTTTTTTATCTACTGCATAGAAAGCAACAGAGAGTCAAGCGAAATGAAGAAACAGAAGACTATCTTCCAAATGAAAGAACAAGATATGACTTCAGAAAAAACCTCAATGAATCAGATTTCATTTACCCTGATAGGGTTCAAGGTAGCAGTCATTAAATTAGTCACTGAACTGGGGAGAAGAATAAATGAACACAGTGATAGAACAAAGACATTGAAACTATAAGAAAGTACCAGTAGAAGTCACAGAGAAGACAATAATAGAACTGAAAAATACACTCAGTTCAGTTCAGTCAGTCAGTCATGTCTGACTCTTTGCGACCCCATTGACCACAGCACGCCAGGCCTCCTTGTCCATCATCAACTCCCAGAGTTTACCCAAACCCATGTCCATTGAGTCGGTGATGCCATCCAACTATCTCATCCTCTGTCGTCCCCTTCTTCTCCCACCTTCAATCTTTCCCAGCATCAGGGTCTTTTCAAACAAGTCAGCTCTTCGCATCAGGTGGCCAAAGTATTGGAGTTTCAGCTTCAACACCAGTCCTTCCCATGAACACTCAGGACTGATCTTCTTTAGGATGGACTGGTTGGATCTCCTTGCAGTCAGTCCAAGGGACTCTCAAGAGTCTTCTCCAACACCACAGATCAAAAGCATCAATTCTTCAGCGCTCAGCTTTCTTTATGCTCCAACTCTCACATCCACACATGACTACTGGAAAAACCATAGCCTTGACTAGATGGACCTTTGTTGGCAAAGTAATATCTTTGCTTTTGATATGCTGTCTAGGTTGGTCATAACTTTCCTACACTAGAGGGGTTCAAAAGCAGATAAAGTGAAGAATAAAGAATCAGTGAACTTGAAGACAAGAGATGGGACTCATCTAATCAGAGTAGCAAAAAGAAAAAAGAATTTAAAAATTGAAGATAGCTTAGAGAACATATGAGACAATATCAACTGAGCTAACACTTGCATTATAAGACACCCTGAAGAAGAAAGAAAGGGGCATAAATTTTATTTGTAGAAATAATGGCTGAAAAATTTTTTTTACTTTGTTGAGCATTGAACAAATGTTGTATGCAATAGAAAATTTCCTACAAAAGTCCCCTAATCTGTCCTTAAAAAGATAGTGGTGTCTAGTTCCCAACATCTGCCCTCTTTTATTTTTAAATGATCACTAGCTCCTCGTTTCACTCTATAGGTCACTTCACCTTCCTCATAAGTGTCTGCCATGGAAAAGTGCAGTTGACTGGATTTTTAAAAGCCTGGAAGAACTAAGCAGCATGTCCACCAGACCCAGGAGTGCATACTTGCTTTGAAATTCGGCTCCTTTAGAATCACTTGACCCATGATGTCCACTGTCAGATGGCTTATTTCTTCATCAGTCCACAGTCGAGCTCATCACTCAATCTTTCCTTGCACTTGATGTCTTTGGTTAAACCCTTCCATTATCTCTAGGCTCCCTCTTTTGGTGCCTTTTTCTGCCCATTTTAATCTTGCAGCAGTTCTCTCTTCTTTAGCTTTTGGAGGGAGTGTTTCTGCTCTTCTGCGACCCTTTTGTGCTCTCATCATCTCCATTCTGTTTCATCTGTTCTTTGATTTCACTATTTCTTCCCCAGTGTCTTCACCTTGGTTTTATCTGTCTGTGCTCTCCCTTTTGTGACAATACCTATTTTATTCTTAAAAGCCTTTGGCTATATTTCTGTGGAGAGAACTCTTTTTATGTCATTAAAAAAAAAAAGTTTCATTTTTCTGAAATCTTTAAGGGGGAGCATGACTTTGGTTCTTCGCTTCTCTACCCAATTCCCTATGTTTTAAGAAATTAATTTCAATCTCTACCAATGCATGAATAGAAATGATAAAACGTTTCGCTTTAAATGTTATGACCTGTAGCACTTTTGCTTGTGAGACTCTCAAAATACTGCATTCAAATGGCTAGCTAGCACAGACAGCTAAATAAATATCCCTCTCTCCAATCTAGCGAATTTTAAACTTGAATAATTGATAGACTTTTAAAAAAAAAAAAAAGGAAAAAAAATCTGGACACACAGTATTGACCAAAATTATTTTATTTATGATAAATTGCAGTTTTAATACAGATGTGGTTCTGGCTAATATGGGCAGTTTCCTGACTCTAGAAAGCCTTAGCAGACTCAGTTCTCTCACATTCTTTTCAAACTACTCTGAAACTTCTGTTCACAAAGAACATTTATGTGGTCAGCCCTCCTTTCTTCTTTTTTCACAGCTTTTGGATAATTATAGTAGCGGTATGGTTGACCCCAATGAGACCAGGGTTGAAAAGACTAGCACAAACTTGAGCCTGAGGTTTTGTTCCATACCTGCTGATAAACTGTGCATACAGGTCATCCAGATAGGCTTTTGCAATTATTCAGATTGATTTGGAAAGCTCTAATAGAAAACATTCACATTTTTGTATCTACATCTTCCAGGCTGATAACAAATACTTCACTGAAGGGGTCAGCGTTTGTTTATCCCTGGCCGCAGCTCCTTTCCTAAGATGCACTTGACTTCTCCCCCAGACTCATGCCTTTTGCTGGACACAGGAGAGGCATCCTGTGCACATTTTCCTTTTTCTGCGTGCACTCTTCCTTTTGAGGGTTCAGATATAAAAATTGCATCTTTCCTCTCAACCTGTTCGCTTCCATGATCTTTCCAAACTTTTAAACAAAAATCTGGAAATCTGAACTTGGGTGGCTCTTTTCCCATTGAGGAATTTGATTAGTCCCAAAGCAGTCCTTTCATACATAGATTTCTCTCTTCAAATTCAGCTCTATTTCTTAAGCCCAAGTTACGTTCATATCCTCGGTATCTTTCTGGAGATTTCTAAGCTTCATCTCCAGTCTGCGTTCTTATGGGATAATGGAAACAGCTCTATATTTGATATTAAAAGATTCCCAGAGAAACTTCACCAATTAACAAGCTATAAAGCCTTGGGAGAATCTCTTAACTTCTGTGAGGTTTAATTCTCTCATCTGTAAAATGGAATGACAGCTATCATCTCTCACGATTGTTGTGAAGATGTCATGAAATACTGTATGCAAATCATTTAGATGAAGTTTTGCTTATCTTAACATGTGTGTGTGTATTTTCTTTTAGTCTTCTGATATTTCCTCTGAAATTTTTCCTCTATTTCCTTTGGCTCTTCATTTTTCTTGGCTCAGGTTCTCTGTCACTGCTTTCTCTAATTAACTATTGATTGATCATTCATGCATTCTATCCTATTTGGATGAAAATGTTGAGATCCTGAAGAATTGGCACCAGCCTTGCTGGAGGCAGGGAGACTATGTTGGGGTAAGGTGACTCCCTAAGGACATGGAGTCAAGACGCTATACTCTCCTTGGACTTGAGTTCCATCTAAAGAAAGCCTATTGTACAGGAGGAACTTAATAATTGTTGAATAAATCATTTTCATGTTCTACTACCATTAATTTGCCCTTCTTTATTCCTACCTTAACCGACTTTTTTTTTTCCCCCTCTGAGTGACCTCAGAATTATTTTAAGTGTTCTCTTTATCCTTTTCCTCAACAGGAGGTATTTACCACACCTCTTGTTTGCCCTGACAAGGGCATGTTTACCTTTTTCTTTCTTTCCACTTGAAAGTCATCTTCATTTTCTACTTCCTCTCCAGAAGTCCACTTCTGTTTTCCCAGATTCCACAGTAGTCATTTCTGTGGCTGTTACTGCCTCTGTTCTTCGTGTGTGTGTGTGTGTGTGGTTTTGTTTTGGTTTCTGGCTTTTGTGGCTAGTCTAACAATCCCAGTCTCCCTTTTATGGTGAAGCATTCTTGGATGGTTTGCATAAATACTCCTTTTGCTCCACAATATTTGTAAAATTCAGTTGAGAGTGGGGGAGAGTATGTGGACACACAGGAGCACTTATCTCTTGGAGATAACATACTGAAGTATTTCTAGATAAGATTATTTAAGGTTTGGAATTTGCTCTAAAATAATCCAGAAAAAAAGAAGGGAGAGGAAGAAGTGGTAGTGGGGGCAGAGGGGGTTGCTCGCTATTATAAATCAAACAAAATTGGCTGCATGGTTGAAGCTCTGCAATTGGTACCTGAGGGTTCAATATATTATTCACTCAACTTTTTTATATACTTGAGAATTTCCATAATAAAAAGCTCAAAATATTAAAGATCTGCATGGGAGTCACTAATCTCCACAGTTAACGTATTTCTTCTCCTTTTGTTTTTTTTTTTTTTTTTACTATACATGACTTTATCACCAGTACATCCCTCATCACTCACTGAGCCATTTCTAGACTTTCCACATTGGTTAGTTGGCTCGCCAATTTCCCTTTGGCCTAAGAGCTTCTAGTGGGCAAGGGCTAGTGTCTTAATCCCCTTGATTGTGCCCAGCATAGATCCTGTTGAACTGGGATGAAATGAGCTAAATTATCCATCAGTAAACCCTGGGTCTGCACTGGCTGATGGCCCCTCCCCTGCTGTGGTGGCTTTTACTGGGCCTTAGACTGTATCTTAGGGGCCTCTAACCACAGGGGGCCACAGCCCATTGGTGCAGGCTTTGTTCCTCAGGAGGGAGAGGGAACAGCCCCTGCGGCTTTCCATCACAACTTTCTCTTACCAGCCTAGTTCCTCTTCAAGACATTTTCAGCCATTCCAAGACATTCTCTAAGATCATTCTGGTTTCTTTTCAGATCTGGAGTTCACATCAAACTTCTTACTTCCTGCGATTCTGTGATGGCCATGGTGGGCCTCGGTTAATGTGGGGCCCTCACTGCCTAGTGTCCCTTTGAGCAGCCTCTCTTCCCCTGCAATTCACCTTCTGTTTCGGGACAGAGAGAATGGCACCGTCTTCCCTTTGCACTTCCTTTGGGTGGTTGGCCTTCAGATCGCACTCAGGAAAGCCAAATGTGCAGTGCTGCCTTCCTTGCTTCCCACGTATCTTATCAATCTCCCCAGGTTCCTCCCTGCTGTCATCTAGCCCAAATCTTCAGCTTTTTCTTGAATTTCCTATCCAAGGTTCAGTTTATACCAGCTCTCATAGTTCTCTCCAATTACTATAGTTCTGGGAGCTTCTTGAACAATCATCCTGGTACCACATCGCTCTCAATAATCTTTAAATGGCTTATTATAAATACAAGTATCCATTTTTTCTTCTTCCCAGGATGCCACTGCGGGGCTTAAACTGAGGAGTCAGATGTTCTTATGCTCATATGATCAGGATCAGAAAAGTTGAGTGGCTTGCTTGAGGCTTACGACCTAGTAAGGGTCAGAAGTAGAACCCCAGTCTCCTAATTGAAGTCCACCACCACACCAAGCACTCACCATCTGGTTTATACCTTGCTACTGTCCCTGGGGAAGTGGTGCTGACTTTGAACATCTGAGCATCTATTTGAATTGCAACACTCATCTTTCTGACCATACTCCCAGAGGACCAGGTACTGAGCTAAGCCAATGTGGGGTGGTTATTACTGTTGTGTTGATTCATGCTGGTGCTGACCAGAAGCTTGATATTGCCTCAAACAGATCTCCTAATTCTGAAGAAGAACCAAACAATGAAGGGGAGCCGTGGGGTGTGTCGTCATGACTTCTGGGCCTTCGCCAGGTGCCTTTGGATTTCCAGAAATCAGAGACAGTCTTGGCATCAAGTCATACTCCAAGTGTTGTCAACCTATAAAGTGATGGAGTAAAGTACTGACCCCTTCCCTGGGTAAAGAGAAATACTGAATGCTGGATAGCATCGTTAATTAGAGGTACAGAATGGTGAACTATGCGTGGCAGCCAACCTCTGTGGGGGAAAATGTGGTTGTCCCCTACTGTCACCTAGGGATGTCTTTGGCTATTCATTTGTGAGTATATAAAGTGTGTGTTGGAAGGCAAGAGAGCTAGAGTAGTTTTAACTACAGCAACACTTTCCCTCTCAGCTTCGCCTCCAGTGAAAACCAACTTCTGTACCCCAACCACAATGCCCTGAGCATCAGGAGCCCCCAGTTCCAGAGCATGAACTTTGCAGAGGCCCTGAGCAAATGTGCCACTAAAAGTAGAGTTCTATTAATACCTTCTAAACCTGATTGCTTTGTAGAAGAGAACATGTCTGAAATAAATCTAATATTTTCGTTTTCTCTCAACAAAACGTCAAGACGAACTACACATTTATGTGGGAAATTAGAAAAGACGTTTCACCTTAAGTGAAAACTTGAGCATCTTAAGACAAATGTATCAAAAAGAATCACTGCTCAGGTTTGCACAGAATGTTCTCCTTGCAAAGGTCAGTGGACTGCTCTCTAACCTTTGCCCTCAAGGAGAACTTGCTGTGGGTGGAACCACTCAGGGTCAGCATCAAGAAGAAAAGAGCTTATCCACAGGGGTGGAGTGGAATAGTCCTTCTATCTTCTCCATTTATTCAACAAAATTACGCATGCAGTAAACATCAGTAGGATGCTAACTAGGTCCAAGGATGCATTGGATTTGCAAATTTGAATGTTTTATTATCTGAAGTCAACAAAGAAGATATAAAAGCTGTTTTATTTACCAAGCAAGTACACTAGGCCTATGCAAAGTGTGGTCCTTTTTGCTAAGCTCTCAGACATTCGAGGCAGTTGGCTAGACGGCTGTTTTATGTCCCAGCTTAACATTTTCGAGGCTGCTGAATAATGTAGATCCTTTTCAGTGGAGTGACCTTCTCCAGAGCAGGTCTGGGTTTTTGATGTGCCATGTGCGCTACTGCTGGAAATTTATGGCTGAGCTAGAGGTGAGAAGGAAAGAAAAAAAAATAAGCATATTGGATCTTTTGGGTCGTAAAGTGTTAACGTAGTAGAAAGCAAAACAGCTGGGCAGAGGAATTTCACAGTTCTGTTTAGCTCTTTGATATAACCTCTTTCCCATACCACCTCTAGCTCTGTACCCATGAGTATATGTGTTAACCTGGGTTTTCCCTCACTAGTATGTTTTTAATTTTTTTAACTATAAAATATTTTATCTGTAATATATAAATAATATATATATGTGCATCTATATATGTTTTGAAGTGATATTTTTAAAGATAGAAATGGTTAACCGTATCTTCTTCATCAGTTCTCCAATATTGATCATTATTCTGGCACCACTATGCACCATATGAAACACAATATGCTAAGAAGGCTACGGGCACATTGGAGAGGGCCTGGGGTGGGGAGAAGGAACCCCTCAGATGTCAAAAGATCAGAAATAAAGAGCCTCTGAAGGAAGTTAGGAAAACTTAGGGTTATTATTTTTTAGATTGAAGCATGTGAAATTTCTATTTTTGTAGGTAAAAAAATGGCCAAATACTGGCTGTTTTGTATGGTCTAACCTACCATCATCGTAAAGAGAAGGCTAAGGAGTGACTTATTAGCTCACTAGTCACCTCATGCGAAGAGTTGACTCATTGGAAAAGACTCTGATGCTGGGAGGGATTGGGGGCAGGAGGAGAAGGGGACGACAGAGGATGAGATGGCTGGATGGCATCACTGACTGGATGGATGTTGAGTCTGAGTGAATTCCGGGAGTTGGTGATGGACAGGGAGGCCTGGCGTGCTGCGATTCATGGGGTCCCAAAGAGTCGGACACGACTGAGCGACTGAACTGAACTGAACTGAGTCATCCCTCCAGAAGACATTTGTGAGGAAATGAGCCTAAACTAACACAGACTGAGACTTCGACAATAAGAGGAAGTTCCTATGGGACAAAGAGACCTTATGGAGTTTACATCAAGGGCAGCATGAGATCATAAAGGATGCCCAATGCCGGGACAATTTCAAACACACTTTTCCTAGGAGGAGAATTTAGACTCAGTGGCCTGTTGGGCCCATTCCACTTGTTGGTTTTCCAGCCCACTGACTCAATATAAAGGAACCTAAGGACACCTTCCTCAGCCAGCAAGGAAGGGATGTCTCAGCTGACTAGGAATTTAATTTATTTCTATTGAACTTAGATGCCCTTGCCTTGACACTCAAGTCAAATAAAAGGGGAGATAAACTGTTCATGACCCCAAACATCACACTGTTTATGGCTTGTTTGGGCTCTTCTAAGCCAGGGAAACATAAGTGCCTTACATGTCTTCTTAAATATCCCTGGGCACACAGCACTCCCTTTCATACTCCGGAAAGCTCTTTCTTCTTGCTCTTAAAAAATTAAACACACTGGAAGAATATACACTGAAGTGTTAACACTGTTTATCTCTGAGGGATAGAATTATGGGCAATTCCTAGTCTTTTTCTTTACTTTGCCTTTGTTTTGCTCAAAGTGTTTTTTTTTACAATGAGAAGCTACAAGTTATTTAATAATTAAACCCAAGGATGGTCTATGCTGACATTCTAGTAGAAAGGAAGAAACATAATTGAGGTATTGGTTATAAATATTGCTTTAGAACTTAAAAAAGAGCTGGTAATTTTGGAGGGTCAGATTAATTAACATTGGGCCTCATGACATACATGTTATAGTGTGGTAACAGCAGAATGTCTTGTTTTGTTTTTAAGGTTAAAACCAAAAGGAAACTTAAGAAGTCACTGACTTCAGTAGTTTTCTTTCAGATTAGGTGTCTTTAGTGTCAACTAAAACAGATGGATTATTTCAGGTTAGCTCTAAATCACATTCAAGAGATTATAGGTAGGAAGATGTAGTACTTAAAGTCAAATATAAGGTAAAGGAGGGTGAGAAAGGAAATGAACGAGTAGCTCTGATACGAAGTCTGGGCAATTAGCCAAGGTGAGATGGAGCAAGATGACAAGTTGAGACAGAAGAGAGACAGCCACAGTGTGACTGTTGTTCTTACGGTGTCAAGACGGATGATGGGTGGAGGTGCAAAAGGAAAGGGGAGAGGAGAACAGTGGTAATGACACGCCTATTGCTTAATTTGGCACTAACTCATTATTTGATCATTTCCAGGGTTATCTCCATAGTTCAGGGGCTACATTTCTTTTGTAATTTAAAAAATTGTGATAAAATACATATAACATAAAATTTACCATTTCATCCATTTTAAGTACAGCATTAAGTACACTTACATTGTTATGTAACTAAAACTGAGCATGACCCTATGGGACTTTCCCAGGATAGGCCTTCCCCCATATCCTCTGCTTTAGCTACTCTCTGAAGTACCTAGATAATAGTATTTGATGCACATTTCCTGAGGTATTTTACAGATGTGAAAACCCCTCCACCAAATGGAAGACTTGATGTTAACTACTTGATGACCACAAGTACATAGCCCCAGGCTTCCTGGAGTTTAAGGACAGATAATGTTAACCCTGTGACGTCACCTTGCTACCTCACCATCAGCTGACCAGAGAACTGTGCAGAGCTGATCAATACCTTGAGATTCCACCCCCAAACCTGGCTTTTAAAAATGCTTTGCCAAAACCTTTGGGGAGCTCAGGGCTTTTTTAGGGCGTGAGTCACTTGTGTCCTTGCATGATCCTGCAATAATCTCTGCTCTAAACTCTGATGTTTTGGCGTGTTTGGATTCACTGTGTGTCAGGTACACGAACTTGTGCTAACATGGACATCACTACCATCCATTTCCAAAACTTATCCATCATACCAAACTGAAATTTCATACCCATTAAAGAATAATTCCTCATTATTTCCTCCTCCAGCCTCTGGCCACCATCATTCTACCTTCTATCTCCGTGAATTTGACCACCCCAAGTATCTCATGTATGTGGAACCATGCAATATCCCTGAGATGGGAAGATCCCCTGGAAGAAGGCATGGCAACTCACTCCAGTATTCTTGCCTGGAGAATCCCACAGACAGAGGAGCCTGGTGGGCTACAGCCCACGGGGTCTCAAAGAGCCGGATATGACTGAAGTGACTTAGCATGCAATACTTGTTCTTTTGTGTCTGGTTTATTTCATTTAGCATAATGCCTTCAAGGTTTATCCATGTTGTAGTATGTGTTAGAATTTCTTTCCTTTTAAAGGTTGAATAATATTCCATTGTATGTCTATAGACCACATTTTGTTTATACATTTATAGGTTGATGGACACTTGGGTGGCTTCCACCTTTTGGCTATTGTGAATAATGTTGCTATGAATACTGTTGCACAAATTTCTCTTCAAATCTCTACTTCCAGTTCTTTCGGGTATATATTG
Organism: Bison bison bison; assembly: GCF_000754665.1. Taxonomy (NCBI): domain Eukaryota; kingdom Metazoa; phylum Chordata; class Mammalia; order Artiodactyla; family Bovidae; genus Bison; species Bison bison. Next base: position 10,389,911 of record NW_011495014.1, read on the forward strand.
AGAAGTGAAATTATTAGATCACACGGTAATTCTATATTTAATTTTTTGAGATACTATCATATTGTTTTCCATAGTGGCTCTACCATTTTTTATTCCCACTGGTTAGGGGTTACCTTTTAACTAAGGCATTTAACTGAGGTTCTAAGAGCTCTGCTGAATGGCTTCTCCACAGAGGAATGACAGAGGTCAGAATGAAAGGGAGACTGCCCCTGGGGGCTGTTAGCCATCTGTGAACTGACCTGGTAAATTTTAGAGGGGAAAAAAATCAACAGGACTGAGAATATAGTGGAAATAATTCTGCCAAGGATAATAACCTTAGAGGAACCACTCATGATTATTAAATTACAACTGTACAAGTTTGGGAGGGTCAGGGCTTTATAGCAATGCATGAAAATACAAGAGAGCTGAGTTCTTTTTTCTCAAATACTTCACCCCCTCGATCAGGGGCACTCTAAAGTAGAAAAACTTAAAAAAATAATAAATAAATAAAATAAAGTAGAAAGACTTGCAGGTTGTTAGTAGAGAGCCTATAAAGGGTCTACCTTCAGAACTGATGAAATGGTAAGTAATCAACCCTTAAATGCCCTAATTTGTTGTAAATTTTATATCAATGGAGATAGGAACATTTTTGTATTCAAGTCTTAACCAAAAATAAGTAGGAATAGCTTTCCAACCTACAAACAGCTGAGCTTTAGTCTGGCATCTTAACTTTGGAGTTGTTTTGGATTTTTCATTATTAGTCTTTGTAAAATGATAGAATATGTAGAATGAAAGGTGTTTGTCTGACTCATCCCAAAACAATGAATTTCACCTTTTTCTCAAGCGCACATGGAACCTTCTCCAGGATAGATCACATCCTGGGCCATAAATCTAGCCTTGGTAAATTCAAAAAAATAGAAATCATTCCAAGCATCTTTTCTGACCACAATGCAGTAAGATTAGATCTCAATTACAGGAGAAAAACTATTAAAGATTCCAACATATGGAGGCTGAACAACACGCTGCTGAATAACCAACAAATCACAGAAGAAATCAAAAAAGAAATCAAAATTTGCATAGAAACGAATGAAAATGAAAACACAACAACCCAAAACCTGTGGGACACAGTAAAAGCAGTCCTAAGGGGAAAGTTCATAGCAATACAGGCACACCTCAAGAAACAAGAAAAAAGTCAAATAAATAACCTAACTCTACACCTAAAGCAACTAGAAAAGGAAGAAATGAAGAACCCCAGGGTTAGTAGAAGGAAAGAAATCTTAAAAATTAGAGCAGAAATAAATGCAAAAGAAACAAAAGAGACCATAGCAAAAATCAACAAAGCCAAAAGCTGGTTCTTTGAAAGGATAAATAAAACTGACAAACCATTAGCCAGACTCATCAAGAAACAAAGGGAGAAAAATCAAATCAATAAAATTAGAAACGAAAATGAAGAGATCACAACAGACAACACAGAAATACAAAGGATCATAAGAGACTATTATCAACAATTATATGCCAATAAAATGGACAACAAGGAAGAAATGGACAAATTCTTAGAAAAGTACAACTTTCCAAAACTGGACCAGGAAGAAATACAAAACCTTAACAGACCCATCACAAGCACGGAAATTGAAACTGTAATCAAAAATCTTCCAGCAAACAAAAGCCCAGGTCCAGACGGCTTCACAGCTGAATTCTACCAAAAATTTAG
>NW_011495014.1:10393121-10401643 GCF_000754665.1 Bison bison bison
AGCTCTTACACTGTTGGTGGGAATGCAAACTAGTACAGCCACCAGGGAGAACAGTGTGGAGATTCCTTAAAAACTGGAAATAGAACTGCCTTATGATCCAGCAATCCCACTGCTAGGCATACACACTGAGGAAACCAGAAGGGAAAGAGACACGTGTACCCCAATGTTCATCGCAGCACTGTTTATAATAGCCAGGACATGGAAGCAACCTAGATGTCCATCAGCAGATGAATGGATAAGAAAGCTGTGGTATATATACACAATGGAGTATTACTCAGCCATTAAAAAGAATACATTTGAATCAGTTCTAATGAGGTGGATGAAACTGGAGCCTATTATACAGAGTGAAGTAAGCCAGAAGGAAAAACACCAATACAGTATACTAACACATATATATGGAATTTAGAAAGATGGTAACGATAACCCTGTGTACGAGACAGCAAAAGAGACACTGATGTATAGAACAGTCTTATGGACTCTGTGGGAGAGGGAGAGGGTGGGAAGATTTGGGAGAATGGCATTGAAACATGTAAAATATCATGTATGAAACGAGATGCCAGTCCAGGTTCAATGCACGATGCTGGATGCTTGGGGCTGGTGCACTGGGATGACCCAGAGGGATGGTATGGGGAGGGAGGAGGGAGGAGGGTTCAGGATGGGGAACACATGTATACCTGTGGTGGATTCATTTTGATATTTGGCAAAACTAAGACAATTATGTAAAGTTTAAAAATAAAATAAAATTAATTAAAAAAAAAAAAAGATAAAATAAACCATGGTAACTCCATAAGAGAAAGAATTCAAGGCCAGTATGTGTGTAAGGATTCTGCCTGGCTGCAACTCTGTCCCATAAGGGGCAAAACATTGGACTTGAAAAGCAGATTAATAGAAACTTCCACATTGAGAATGTACCTTCCTCTCGGGTAGTTGTGACCTCAGAACCGGTATTTTTCATTTCAGAGAAAAAGTCAAAGAAGTATATTAAAAAGTCTTTATGATTAGAGCTGTGAAAGAAACTCAGTGGCAGGTTTTGTTTTAGAGCCTGAAGTCAGGTGGTATTAGCAGACTGGCAGCTCTTCCATTCATCTTTCCAGGGTGTTAACTTCCAACTTGAATGTTGGCACTTAAATTTCTACACCCCATTACGCAAAGTGCTTAAAACAAAACATTCAGTCGATGAAATTCAAGGATTCTCCTATGGTGATGTTAATCCACAGAACAAGAGAAACCTTTTTAGATTTGCAGATGCCTTTGATGGCTTCCTCTTCCCCAGGATCCCATTTCACATACGTCTCACTGTGAGCCTGGTGACACAGCTGGCAGCTTGAAAAGTGGCCCCAATTTAACCAGGCTTCAACATTCCACCCACATCCACACTATAACCCAACCCCATTACTAATGGCTTAACTGGATACTTTTCTGTTGGGAGAAGCTTCACAACTATTGCCAAACATACTTCTGTGACTATCCAGAGAATTAACATATTTGGCAGTACCATTCTCTCTTATTCTTTGCCTTAAAATAATCAAGTAAATGAGCAATCATAAATCTCAGAAGAGCTATGTGGCTTCTAAAAGGTCAAAAACCTCTAGGGAGTAGGTGGAACTTGGTCTAAGACCAGATCTCCCAAATTTTTAGCTTGGAGAGCTTATATAACCCATCTTCTGCAAGAATAAACACGTTGCATGGCCCATCACTGGGCAACATGAATTCTTTCATTATTTATGGCTGAAACAGGTAGGAAGGATTGGCAAGAGAAGAAGGGAGAGTAGGAGGAAGGTAGTTGGTCATGAGGTCTGTGTGGGGATGAGTGGGTGAAATAATGGGACAGGAAATTTTAGGTTGCTTTCCATTCTGTTATTGTTTAGTCACTAAGGTGTATCTGACTCTTGAGACCCCATGGACTGTTGCCTTCCAGGGTCTTCTGACCATGGGATTTTACAGGCAAGAACACTGGAGTGGGTTGCCACTTCCTTCTCCAGGGGATCTTCCTGACTCAGGGATTGAACCCACGTCTCCTGCATTGGCAGGTGGGTTCTTACCACTGAGCCATCAGGGAAGCCCTCCTTTCCACTTAGATTTGTACAATTCCAACCTTTGGGGAATTGTTTTTCATTCTCCCAAATCTTAAATCTAGGTTGGTTTTAAAAGGGTACACAGACATGAATAGTATATGGATAGAAATTTCCTGCCATGGTTGAACTGTTAATGAGATCCTATGAGTAGGGCTGTAACTCTCACTGTTTTGGACTCTTAAGTTCTTAAACTGGCATGAGAATTAACATGGGTTCTACTAACTAGATATAATTCTAGCCGAGAGCATGAATGAATGCTAATAAATGCAGAGTCTATGACCCTCATTACTGCTACAATATTTCTTCAGGCCAATTATATATGCTTAGATCTTCATGACAATATGTATTGTTGGGGGAGTCATCATAATGCAGATGGAAATTTATTAGCAAAAATCTACATCTCTGTATTTTACATCTTTTTTTTGTATTAGACTGTTTATTAATAATCATACAATTTTTACATTTAAAATTACAGAATAATTTATCCACAGTAAAATATATGCCCTCCTCAGTGTTCAGTTCTACGGATTTTCTTAAGTGCATACAGTCTGTGACCAACACCACAATCAAGATATAGAACCTTTCTATCACTCTTCAAAATTCCCTCCTGCCACTTTGTGGTCAACTCCTCCTCCTACTCTCTGGCAACCACTGATCTCAGCAGATCTATTTTTTAAAAGGCATTGTTCTTTCCACCTCAGGTTGACCTTTATTATGAAATCCTGTTACACTTCAGGTTGAATTATGGATTTATGGAAAATTTTACTCAGCTGTAAGGGAACACGTGGATCCCACAAACCTCCATATTCAATACAGTGACTTAGGGTAATCTTGGGACTCTATGATTGGTCTCTTATTCTTTGCCTGGATTCCAAGTGATGCTCTGTAGGACATCTCCCCCGGGGAATAGAAGCTAACCCGTCCCGAGGGCTAAGTGTGTCTGGCACTGTGCTGAGTCCTTTGCACATGTTATATAACCTCATTTTATTTTCACATCTCTGTGAAGTGGATTCTGTGAATCACATTCCTATTTACAGGTAAGGAAATAGAAGCACAGAAAAGTGAAGCAACCTGACTAAAGACACACAGCTACCAAGTGACAGAGCCGGCACAGGACCCAGGTACCTGACATCTGACGCCAGAAACTGTCATAATCAGTAATATACACAGTCCCACACAGTACACATTGAGCTAAGTGTTAAAGGGTTTTTAAAATATAGAATAGTTACTGTTAAAAATATTTGTAACAGCACACCATCTGTGTTTTCTTATGATTTCAAAATATAACTTTTTGTTGTTGCTATTTGATTATTTTATCTTTGAAATACAGAGGTGCTATTTTTAACTGGCAGGGAAAGAGTCCTTTATGCCATAGACATATACACATGTGTCTATTAAGAAACAGTGAAGACTCCAGCATCATACCTAAAGTACAGCATAATTGACCTTTACTGACCACTCTTTTTAAACACTTTATTTTGGGTTAACATATTTTAGAGGAATGTATCTGTTCCACTCAGTTCCACTTACTGTTGGTATCTCTTGCCCCTGAGGATGAGGTGTTTGGACAGCAGGAGCCAGAGAATGCAAGAGGCAGATCACCATCCACCCCTTCCCTTCTTCTAAAGTCAGGAAGGCAAACAGTCATTTATGACCTGCCCGCTGATCTACCTGATGGGAGAACCACACCCCACCATGTGAGAAGGCTCTGTAGCTATGGTCTATTGTCAAGATCTCATCTGGTACTACTGCCTGCCTCAGGGGCTTCAGACATAACTTTCCATTGCACTGTCATAAAATGGATGCTACTAATCAGAGCAGAGAGTGCAGACAGGTTTCCATGTGTCAGGCACTGTTCTAAGAGATTCCTGTGTGTGAATCTCATTGATTCCACACAACAACCATTTCTTCCTTATCCTCATCTTACAAATGGCAAATCAGAGGTGCAAGATCAATAACTTGCTCAAGGCTTTAAAGACAGTAAGAGGAGAAGCCAGTACCAAAGACAGGTCCCAGAAGTTTAGCTGCACAATTTCCATTCTAATCTATTAATATTTCAGACCCCCGATGTTGGCAATAACAGCAAGTCTTCCTTCTACAAAGGACACCCAGTCCTGTACCTTCAATATATGTTGGGGTAACAGAAATGGTGGTTCTTCAATGCCTGAATTCAGTGTATCTGCCCCCTCCCTAGGAGTAGAATAAAGATCCTCACTGGGATCACTTACAACATTTAAAAACAAACTATTGAACCCAAAATTAAACCACTGTCTATTCAGGAAGAACTTTCTGAGTTTCCTGAGCTACTAAGAAAGAATTCAAGATACAGAAATAAAAATAGTAATGGTCGACCACCTTTATAAATAGACTCTATTAGATAAAGCCAGCCAGTGCCCAGCCTTCCTCCAGTCTTAAATTGGGCAACCCTCCACCCATCCTGGCCTCAGATCAAACATTTCCATATGGGAAAGCAGTGGTGGGGAGGAAGGTCAAAAAGGGCTGAATTCCTAGCACACAGTTTGCCTTATTTGAGCAACATGCCAAGGTCTCCAGGAAATAAATGGATGGCAACGTAAAGTTCTGCCAATTTGGCATCATGATTTCTGATTAATTTCCTATCTTATTTTTGAAATGATTTCTTAAATAGATGCTAGGAATTCGGGAGCATCAGCTCTTCCCATCAAAATGGCTCTGTGTTCCTTGAACTGAAAGCAGATTCTTTCACAGGGACATCAAACCTCTGAGATGGAAAAAAATTCCGGTCATCAGCTCATTCACCCATGTAGCATGATCAGCTAGGTGAAAACTGGCTAGGAGTATCATGTGATCTGCCTCACCCATGGCTCACCTTCTCCAGCGTGTCATTCAGGGCATCCATCGTCTGTATCTTGGCAACATTTGCAGTGGCACTGTGAAGATGAAAAGAAATCTCATATAGAAACAGCAACTTTCCCACTAAAGACGCTAAATGATCTGTATAGATGGTTTTCTACTTGGTCTTTAAGCTTTCATGCTGCTTGGCTACTTCTGGAAGATTAAAAAAACCCACAAAACCCTGCTCTGTGTGACCATGAACTACAAGCTTTGCAGGCCAAGTTATTATAATTTTAATTATAATAATATTTATTAATATTTAAAAATTTTTTCTTCAAAGTAGAGTATACATGCAGAAAAGTGCACATATTATCAACATATAGGTTGGTGAATATTTACAGACAGACCTGTAGCACTAGTCAAACTGGCTGCCCCTAAGGATAATCACTACCCTGCCTTACTGCCCCATATATTAGTTTTGACTTTGTTTGTACATAGTAAAATGCACCACATAGCAGGTACTCTTCTGTGTCTGACTTCTTTTCTCAGGCCAAGTTATTTTGTAGCAGAGTTTCAACGAGGGACGAGCTTCCAGTGTAATTTCTTGAAGGAACTCTGCTCTTGGCCTATTTTGTGTATGTGTGGGTTGGTTAGTAGAAGTTATTAGGAAAGGAAAATAAATTTGATGATGCTTAGGAATTTATTTTCTATGATATATTTTTCAAAAGCTGTTTTCCTAGAATATATAAGGAGAGATATTTGTCCATGAAAAGGAAGCAATCATATCCGTGCAAACATGAAGCGGATATGAAGAACAGAGGTGACTTCATGGGGAAGCTGGGGAAGCTCCAGGGCCTCTCATTGTGCAGTCTCCTTCCAAGGGGGCCCTAACCATCTCATATTTATAATTTTATACTGTCTTTCCTTAAAACAGCCTCCCAATTCTGTAAGCTTCGAGTCCCACATACTTATATCTATCCCCAGTAAATAGCGCAAGAAAGCTACTTCTAGCTGTTTAGGTTCTGCAGTTGTCCAATTCTCATCTTTTAATGACTATTAGAAAACAATTCGGAGAAGGCAATGGCACCCCACTCCAGTACTCTTGCCTGGAGAATCCCATGGACAGAGGAGCCAGGTGGGCTGCAGTCCATGGGGTCGCTAAGAGTCTGACGTGACTGAACGACTTCACTTTCACTTTTCACTTTCATGCATTGGAGAAGGAAATGGCAACCCACTCCAGTGTTCTTGCCTGGAGAATCCCAGGGACCGGGGAGCCTGGTGGGCTGCCGTCTATGGGGTCGCACAGAGCCGGACACGACTGAAGCGACTTAGCAGCAGCAGCAGCAGCAAATAATTGCATTTTTAAAGAGGGTTCCACTCACCACTTTATAACTCTCTAGGCAACTCCTTATAATGTTCACTTGATGTTCGGATTAACAGTAAGTCCCACTTGCTGAGGTATAGAGAAAAATGACTTGTCCACTGGCTGCCAACTAGAAAGCCATTTTCAAGTTATGACTCTTTAGTTCCTGAGTCCCTGGCCTAGGCATGATAACGAGTGTCACAATAAACAGAGCTTATGCTTGAGTCAGATTTTAACATCAGGATAGGCTTTCAAAGTTAACCAGCTGACAATTCAATGACAGTCTGATGTCATTTACAGAGTACTTTCTCTATTCTAGGAACTGTCCTAGATGCTGGGTCAGGAGATAAATAATATGTGACTCTCACTCTTGAGGGCTTAGAGCTTTGCTTTCACTATGTGGTGATTATTTTGTGATTCAGAAGAAACAAACACTCAATGCCAAATGGGCAAATTTTTAAAAAATTGAGCTATCACTGACATAAAGATTCCATTAGTTTCAGGTGTACAACATAATTATTTGATATTGTGAATACTGCAAAATGATCACAATAAGTCTAGTTAATATTTCTCACCGTATATAGTTAAATATTTTTTCTTATAATGAGAAGTTTTAAGGTTTATTCTCTTAGCAACTTACAAATATACAATACAGTATCACTAACAATCCTTGTCTAATTCAATGAAATATTGAGCCATGCCACATAGGGCCACCCAAGATGGAGGGGTCATGGTGGGAGAAGGTGAAGGACAGGGAAGTCTGGTGTGCTGCAGTCCATGGGGTCACACAGAGTCGGACACGACTGAGCGACTGAACAACAGCAAAATCATTAACCATAGTCAGTATGCTGTACACTGCATCCGCATGGCTTATTTACTTTATAACTGGAAGTTTGTACCTGATGATCCCCTTCACCCATTTTCTACCCGTCACCAACCCCCCTCCCCACCCCCACCCCCCCCCAAACCCCGCCAGCTTTTGCAACTACTAATCTGCTTTCTGTATCTAAGAGCTTGAGATTTTTGCTGCTGTTGTCCTGGGGTTTTTTCTTCTTAGATTTCTCATACAAGATAGATCACATGTTAATTGTCTTTTTCTGTTTGACTTATTTCACTAAGCATACTACCTTCCAGGTCCATCCATATTGTTACAAGTGGTAGGATTTCCTTCTTTTGTATGGCTGAAAAATGTTCCTCTGTGTGAGTGTGTGGGTGTGCGTGTGCACATATGTGTATATATGTAGGTATCACATTTTAAAAAATCCGTTCATCCATTAATGGACACTTGGGTTTCTTCCATATCTTGGCTACTATAATAAGGCTGCAATAAATGTGGGAATGTGTGTATCTTTTCAAGTTAGTGTTTCCATTTTCCTCAGGTAAATATTCAGAAGTAGAATAGCTGGGTCATATGGCAGTTCTAGTTTTAATTTTGGAGGAAACGCCATTCTACTTTCCATAGTGGTTATATTAGAAACTAAGAATGCACAAATGTTCCCTTTTCTCCACATCCTTGCCACAGTTTGTTATTTTTTGACTTCATGGTAATAGCCATTCTGACAGATGTAAGGTGATATTTCATTGTAGTTTTGATTTGCATCTTCTCCCTGATAATTAATAATGTTGAGCATCTTTCCATGTACCTGTTGGTTATCTGATTCTTCTTTGGGAAAATGTCTGCTCAAATCTGTCCGTTTTAAAACTGGTGTGTTTGCTTTTTGGCTACTGAATTGTATGAATTCTCTATGTATGAGATAGAGTATTTCATTTTAAAGTAGAAAAACCCTCAACAAAAATTCTTTCCAGAAGAAAGAAAACTTTTAAAGTGATCTAAAAAGTAATTTTATATGGAAAAAAAAATCTGAGAAATTCTGTAGCCTATTTCCTTTCACATGTTCTTTCTGAAACTGTTACCATTTTAAGTGTTAAGGACATATCTGAGCATCTTCTAATTTACTCCTTTTGAATTACTCGTGAACTCACCTATGGAAATTACCCTGAAATTAGTCTCTGAAATGCCCCTATTTGGAGGAGCTAACTTTATAAGCTTCTTTTTGAAGGCACCATTTTCCTTACCCCAGGCATAGAGGGCTGGGCCATTTGTACAAGAGATCCAGCCCATGGCTCTTTGCTTAGCTCTGAGAAAAGCACACTGTGTCAAGGTTATCCGGGAAGGAATTCAGGGAGAAAACAACCTCAGTATCCAAATGCCTTTTGGCTGTGCCAAATATAGTGGCCATTATTTTCTAAATAATTGAGTGAGGAATTTG
>NW_011495014.1:10401743-10407964 GCF_000754665.1 Bison bison bison
AGTAAGCATTTATTTTTAATTCAGGAGATTTGCTTCAGCAGAAAGCATATTACAAAAACAAGACCATAGTACTTTAAAGGCTAAGGTGAAAAAGAAATGTTGAGTCCAGTTTCGATGCATTTAGGACTGTGTTTTTTAATAGCAGGCAGTTAGGCTGTCTGCAGAGAGGAGGAGGTTGGGCAGAGAGAGTCTCCAGAGGGTAGTTACCTCCCCCCACTGCTTTCCCCTCCTATCTTGACCCCCATCACCTACCCCATCCCACCCCACCCCACCCCACCTGCTGCCTCTAACTCTGGTTAGCCAGTGCCTGGGGAGCCTTGGTTTGCCCTAAGATACAGCAACGCCTCTGACTTCTGGCAGCAGAGTTATCTAAAACTCGAGATGACGAAGGAAAAGAAATGAAGCAGTCTCCTACCTTGTTTTCTCTAACCCTGTTTTCTTGGTGTGTCTCTCCAAGATGCCAATTTCCTGTTTTTTGGAAATTCGCTTTCCTCCAGCTTTTACTATAAACAAAGAAGAATCAGCACAGGAGACATGGTTAGGGCAGCAAGAGAAAGTTAGTTTTATTATTCAAGGTATGAATTGACATTTGAAGAATTTCAGAACTTTTTGAAGAGCTGAACTTTTTTCTTAAACAACATAATAAAAAAAGTACCTTGAGCTAATGTTACAGAAGAAAAAAAAATTCAAAGTGGGAAGGAGAGAAGGGCTGAGGTTTTTGCCTGTTTGTGTTCAGAGAGGGGGAACTAAGGCTAAAAAAGGCAGTGGTGTTTATACCTTTGATTTGGGAGGAGATAACAATGCACTCCCTTAGGCATTTCACTGAAAAACATTTTTTATTATTATCAAACCAATTACATTCTTCATGATAGCAACTGACAATTACAGTGTGACCCTCCTGTTTTCCCACAAGATTAAAGTGCAAGGCTTGCAAATTTTTTAATCCAACCGAAGCTTTCAAAAGCTAGATTGGAGAATGAGCCAAAAGTCAGGGCAGTGGTGATAACAGGCACTTAATTCAAGAGAGATGCTTCTGATCCCACCAGATACCTACCTTCCATCCCAGACCTCAAACCTCCGATGTTGGAGAAGCTCAAATGTTCTAATGAGTAATTAAAATGCATTAATAATCCTGCCGTTCAAGAGATCAATTAGTGTTAATTAGGCTACAGATGACCTAACAGCAATTCAAGTGTTTAACAATGTCAGATGAAATCAACTTGAAAAGGAACAACCCATTTCATATTGCAAGTCAAAGCAAATACTTTTTTCTGTTCCCAGGAAATTTGCACATTTGAAATCTGACAAGCTCAAATGATTAAAAGCTAAATGGACATTGATTTGTTTGAGCCTGTTAATTCTCTTTATGGAAATGTTAGATTGGCAATTTTCTAAAACTGCCTTCAATAAAGCGAAAAATAAGAAAACCTCTTCTCTTTCTCAATGCCCTCGTGAATTGACTTCATTTTTCTTTTAAAACTATTAATTTTTTGACTATGTAATATACATTCATAAAGCACACAATTCAAAAAACATGGAAAGGTCTCTTCTACAATTATTTTTAGGTCTCCAGTTCACCTCCCTAAATACTGCTAACGTTAACAAGTTTCCTATGTATTCATCCATAGGCATTCTATACACATACCTATATATTTTTTAATGGCAGCAGACATTGTTCTACATCTTGTTTAATGTTTTTCATTCAGTCATGCACTTTGGAGTAAGTTCCCTATCTGTGTGTAAAAAGAGATACATATGTATATATGTATCACATATATATGTAAAAATATATATGTAAAAAAAAGAATATATGTAAAAAGAGAATGTCTTTTTTTTGACATCTGCTTTAAAATTTCATTATATGGACATTCTATAATATGGACATTACAGCATTCTATAATGCTGTAATGAATATCCTTTTCATGTACATAATTTTGCCCAAGTGCAAGTATATCCATGGGATAAATTCCTAGAAGTGATCTTGTTAATTCTTAAGAGTATGTGCATTTGTAATTTTGTTCAATCTTGTCAAATTATCCTTCACAGAAGTTGCATTAGTTTACAATCTCACTAGCTGCAATGACAGTGATTGTTTCCCTACACCTCAAGCAACAATGTGAACTAGAAAATATTTGGTTTCATTAACCAATAAGAAAAAGAAAGGTAATTTGCATTTCTTATATTTTATTAAAAGTTGAGCTTATTTCTGTGTTTCAGAAGGCAGTTGTCTTTTCTTTTTAAAGACTGTTTAACTTTTATCTTTTTATATGCTGTTACAACTTAATTTTAATGATTGTAGCTTTATATTTTAATTGATAGTCTTTCTCTGCTATATTTACTTAGCAGAATTTTATTAGCTATTCTTATTTATTTTTCCATATGAACTTTTGAACCATTTTGTCAATTCCCACCAAAAATATCCTGCTGGTAGTCTTTTAATGGTCTTGCTTTAGATTTATAGATTTTTAAAAAATCTTATTTATTTATTTTTGGTTGTGCTGGGTCTTCCTTGCAGTGTGGGCTTTTCTCTAGTGTGGCAAGAGGGGGCTACGCTTTGATTGTGGTGCGCAGGCTTCTCACTGTTGAGGGGCACTTGCTCTAGAGCAGAGGCTCAATAGCTGTGGTGCGTGGGCTTAGTCAGCTCCATGGCCTGTGGGAGCTTCCTGGATCAGGGATCAAACTTGTGTCTCCTGCATCGACAGGCGGCTTCTTTACCACTGAACCATTGGGAAGCCCTTAGATTATTTTTAAAGGGAAAATTCATATCTTCATATCCTGGTTGCTCTCTTTTCAAGACCATGGTATGCTTTTCCTTTTTTACATCCTCTTTTGGGTCCTTTAGTAACTTGTTCACATGAATCTCACACATTTATTATTAGGTTTATTCCCTAAGCATTTTCTCTTTGTTGTTGTTGTTGCAATTGTAAAGAGGGTCTATTCTTCCATTATAGCTCTCACGGATTGTCGTTCTTATATTAATATCATTGATTTTATATCCAGATCTTATTGAAATCTCTTATTGTTTATAGTGTTTTTGTTGATTCCCTTTTATTTTCCAGGTTAAAAATTATATAATCTGCAAACAATAGAATATTACTTCCTCTAGAATAATATTAAATAGTGGTCATGAAGGACATCTTTGTCATCTTAATTTTTTAAGGGATTGCTTTTAGTGTTTTCCCATTAAGTATAATGTGTACTTAGTTGGATATACACACAAACACATATCTGTAATATATATATCTATTCAAATGCATTTCTTTTACTGTATTAAGGAAATATCCTTCTATTACTGTTTCATTGGCTTAAAAAATTACAAACACATGTTGAATTTGACTAGATGCTCTTTTATAATTAATGTATATGATCATATGGTTTTCCTCCTTAATGTGGTTAATTATGTTAATAGATAAAAGTTTTGTAAGTATATATTAATGAATATTTTACTATCAAACCATTCTTGTGTTCATGGAATAAACTCTTCTTGGTCATTTTGAATAACCAAGTTTTTCTATTGATAATAAAAGCATATCACTATACTTTTATAATACTAGATATAGTCCGGGGGGGAAAAAGTCCTGTGTTTACACACACACGTGTGTGTGTGTTAGTCACTCACTTGTGTCCTACTCTTTGCAACCCGATGGACTGTGTAGCCCACCAGGCTCCTCTGTCCATAGCAAGAACACTGGAGTGGGTTGTCATTCCCTCCTCCAGGGGAAATCTTCCCAAGCCAGGATTGAATCTGGGTATCCTGCATTGAGGTGGATTCTGTACCATCTGAGCCACTAGGCTCTGCTTTAAATTCACACACATATACACACACAGCATACAAAATAATCAGCAACAGAAATGGAAATGATGTGGAAACATCTTTTGAATAGCCGTGGGAAATAGAGATGAAAATAACCGAGGGGCGCCCTTTTCTGGAGACCGCTTGAGGAGAGTATGCCTCTGTATGAAGGGTGTTGCTCACAGCACCGCTCTCTCTTCTGCCAAGAAGAATCAGATCACAATAGCTCCAGAGCTAGAGCCTGGGTCTTCAGTACCCTTCAGTAGTATCTTTCATTCTTCTTACGACAAATGCTTTTCAAACATGGAGTGTTGTAATTACTTTCCTATTAGTATTCCTTTTGTTTTCTCTGTTATGGTTTTCACATGTTTTCTTCCACTGATTATTATTGCCAACTATAGAAGCACACTTGTTATAGTTAAAATGAGCACCAGTTTAAAGTGAGAAGAATTTTGGAATGTTGAGGTCTGTGCTGCTCGTTTGAAAGGACGTGGACAGTCTAGACAATGTCCAGAGGAGAGTGACCAGAGAGGAGAAGAAGCCGTGTCACACTGGAAAGACCACTTCTGAGGAAGCAGAGGCACAAGGGAAGCTTATGGTGTCATTTTCAAGGATTTTAGAGGCTGTCTTATGGAGGAGGCCTGGTTTCCAGGTAAGGAGATGTTATTAGGGTCAGAGAGCTCTGCCCTGCCCGAGCTCTGTGACCTTGGGCAAAATACTTAAACTCCTCTGTGGCACAGTTTTTGCATCCTTCAAAGGGAATAATACTGATTGTGTGAGTTGTCCTAGAAAATAGAGGTAACAGAAGCACCTGGATACACGGGAGGCACTTAATAATTAGTAGTTATTATTATTTACATTTGTTTTTCCAGAGGAGAGAATGAAAACCAAAGAGCAAAAGTTCCTGAAAGGCAGAGCCTGGCTGCATATAACTGTTATTCAAAGTGAAGTAGACTGCATAGTACAATAGTATATTCTCTGGCCCCACAGTGTGCTGAAAAGAAGTGTATCTGTCATGAATATTTTAGAAGGGTTTTGGGGAACTCAGTAGAAGTTAACTAGATGGTTTTTATTGTAACGTCTTTAATGTGAGTCTAACTATTCCCATCTACCTACAAAAGAAAATCTATCATATTCCCTCCCTTTCGAAAGAGTACAGTGCACTTAGAAAAGTAAATGGCAAAAAAAAGAAAAAGAAAAAAAAAAAAGTAAAGAGAATGCACACCTGGGAGTTCTTCATTCTTCAGAACAATAAAACAGAGACATTTGAGGGGAAATTAAAAATCCTCTCATGACAGACCCTAGAGTTTGTCACACAGAGTGAAGTAAGTCAGAAAGAGAAAATCAAATATTGTATATTAATGAATATATAAAGGATCTAGAAAAATGGTATAGAGGAACCTCTCTGTAGAGCAAGAATAGAGATGCAAACGTAAAGAACAGATGTTTGGACGCGGCGGGGGGAAAGGGGATGAATTGGGAAACGGATGTTGATATAGGTGCACTGTCGTGTGTAAAACAGGTAGTGGGGACCTGCGGTATAGTGCAGGGGCGCAGCTTGGTGCTCTGTGATGACCTGGAGGGGTGAGGGTGGGCTGGGGTGGGGTACAGTGGGGTGGGGCAGGGAGGCAGATCCAAGAGGGAGGGGACATATGTATACATACGGCTGATTCACTTCGTTGAACAGCAGCAACTAACACAATTTGCAAAGCAGCTATACCCAATTTGAAAAAATTCTTCTCACAAGATTCTTACTTTCATCCAGGAGTCTTTGAATCTATCCAGGGCTGTGGGCTCTGAGTGATTTAGGAAGCACAAGTCAACCACACCTTGAATTTTCAGAGTATAGTTCTTGTACCAAACTTGTTCTGATAAGTAATCTCACTTGGTCAGCAAAGTACAGTAGAAAGGAGCAGAGGAGGATCCCTCCACACTATAGATGGATACACCGAGATATAGAGTAAGGCTCTCACTACACAGGGGTGATTGAACCAGATGGAACCTTGTGGGAGGGTCATCTTCAAAATTTTGCAGGGAATACTGTTGACACTTATCTCCTGGATATCCCTGGATTTAGACAAGCCTTTTTTTTTTTTTTTTTTTTTTTTTTTTTATGTTATTGCTTTTTATTTTTGTTCATTTTCTTTTTGGTTGAGCTGTGCGGCTTGCTGGAGAAGGCAATAGCAACCCAATCCAGTACTCTTGCCTGGAAAATCCCATGCACGGAGGAGCTTGGTAGGCTGCAGTCCATGGTGTTGCCAAGAGTCGGACACGACGGAGTGACTTCACTTTCACTTTTCACTTTCATGCATTGGAGAAGGAAATGGCAGCCCACTCCAGTGTTCTTGCCTGGAGAATCCCAGGGATGGGGGAGCCTGTTGGGCTGCCATCTATGGGGTCGCACAGAGTCAGACACGACTGAAGCAAC
>NW_011495014.1:10408064-10417184 GCF_000754665.1 Bison bison bison
CTGGAGAATCCCAGGGATGGGGGAGCCTGTTGGGCTGCCATCTATGGGGTCGCACAGAGTCAGACACGACTGAAGCAACTTAGCAGCAGCAGCAGCAGTGTGGCTTGCTGGAACTTAGTTCCCCAACCAGGAATTGAGCCCACAACCTCAGCAGTGAACGCTCAGAGTTCTAACCACTGGACCACCAAGCAATTCCCTAAACAAGCCACTAAAAAAAAACATTTGCAACCAACATTTGCAATCAGATTCCTGCCAGTTTTGTTTAAACTAGTTGGTCTAACTCATGGGACCTCAAAGTCTCACTATAACTAAATTAGGTCAATTAAATTTGTAATTATTCATGTAATTCCATGTTTGGGACTATATTGCCTTTTGAACCTTTGTAGAACAACCAACTAGAATTGGGCAAAGTACAAAATGAACTGATTTAATATTTTAACAGGATTTGAATACAAATATATTCAAATACAAGACTGCAGGTCCTTTTAATAAGCAAAATGAACTAGAGATTTTTAAAGAATGTGAGAGAGCTGATGTTTTTTAATAGTTTCATTAGAAAACCTACAATGATGTGGAGAAAACAAAACTTTGATTTCCCATCTATGACTAGGTGCCATACTTTTGTGGTCACTTTTGTAGTTTATGGATTTTGTAGTTTTCAAAAGTGGACCCTCGAGTTTAGAATGCTATACAATAATTTTCCAATTAAGATTTTTCAAGCATTTTGCATCTTGTTTGGTAGAGGGTGGTTAAGATAAAGAAAGACAAACCTCCAAGAAAAATTGAGCTTCTTTCCTTCAATAATCAGTGGAGAACATGTGTGAACAAGATGACCACCATGAAGGTTTGGGCAAACTCTGCCTTGTGACTTAGAACTTTCATTTGAACATTTTACTTGAAAAGTCAGATGTTTGCAAAACACTTTCTTTGCTTTCACAGTTGAGTTTTTGGTAAATTCTAAACTATCCATCAAAAGAGCCGCATGAGGAATAGCTTGTGAAGCAAGGAGAGAGGGCTTGGCATGGGTCCACCTGACTGTCCATCTCTGCACCCCTGCTCTCCAGCTGTGTGGTGCTGAGCATATCCCTCGACCTTGCTAACTTTCAGCGTGCTCCTCTGTGAAACAGGGATGTGGGAGCATCATTGGTCTGCAGGGTTGATTTCGTGTCTAGAAGGCTCCGTGGAGTGCCAGCACACAGGGTTAAGTGAAAAGCAGCTGTTATTGTCATCAAACCCCGTGCTGTGCGTGTGGGGTAGTGGTCTCACAAACCTCTCTGTCAAACCTCACAAATCAACTCCCAGAAGTTGACATGAACAGAATAGAGTCGATAGAATTAAACCTCTAGTGTTTGCTTTAAAAAAAAATCATACTGGCCCTTCTGCAACTATGATTTCTTCCCCCTTTTCTGCATTAATTTAACCCTAGGGGATACACGGAGCTTCCCTGGTAGCTCAGATGGTAAAGAATCTGTCTGCAATGCAGGAGACTGGGGTTCAATCCCTGGGTTGGGAAGATTTCCTGGAGGAGGAAATGGCAAACTATTCCAATATTCTTGCCTGGGAAATCCCCTGTACAGAGGTGCCTGGAGAATCCCATGGATAGAGGAGCCTGGTGGGCTACAGTCCATGGAGTTATAAGAGTCAGACATGACTTAGTGACTACACACTCACTCATGCGGGGGATACATTCCCTAGACTTCCCTCTCTCTTGAATGAGTCAGTAAACGATTTTCTCTGGGGGTTCAGCAGTGGCCCCTTTGATGGCTCTGATTCGTTTGTCTTACGCCAAATAAAAAAGTGTGAGGGATACAGAAAACTCATGAATGCTGCTCTTTCTCATTCAATATGTATGCCCTTAGCTTCCTTAGATTACTTCCTACTCGCACAATTTCGGCTGTTCATGTAATGGAGGTCTTATAAAACTGAGAGTGAAGCAAATCAAAACAGCAGAAAACCAAAAGCTAAGCTTCCTAGAGCCCAGGCCACCTCATGTTTAATGTAGTCTTGTTTCACAACATAAATAAGCAGGGCTCACAGAGGTGCCATATATTATACAACATACATGAAAGAAAAAACCACTACACACTTGCCGCGTAGGTGGGAAAGAGTTACAGCTGGCTGACTTTTGAGTGGTTTCACTTTTAACTGTGATGGGGCAGGCACATGGTTCTTTCCCATTGCAATTTCCTTCTGTTCTGATGATTGCAGTAGTTTCTAATGCCTCCCTCAAACATCAGGAGGTCTTGCCATGGAAGAAAATCATTTTTTGTGACAGCTATGTGTTTTCCCAGGCCTGTACTTTACAGGGATTAACATTCATGTCTGGGTACCTTACACAGGTTATCTCTTTTAACAGTCATAACAACCTTACAATATCAATGTTATTTATTACCGCTTCCATGGACAGAGGAATCTGGTGGGCTACAGTCCATGGGGCCACAAAGAGTCAGACATGACTGAGCATGCATGCACACCCCCTCCTGTTTTAGAGATAAGAAAACTGAGGCTCAGCGATGTGGAAGGGAGGCAGGGTTTTATTCTAGGACTGACTGGTTCCAAAGGCCATGTCAGACCTTTCCACCTTATCATGTCTGCATCCTACTTTCTGGGGCCTATCTATTGCTTATAAAACTCAGGTGAAATTGAATGGAATTCTGGCAATGAATTATTTTTGTTCTATAAATAAAATTTTGTGTGGTTAGCAATCTGGTTCAGAGTTAAACTATGTAATAGACAAGCTGAAGGATGAGGCTTTCTTGTTCCCTTGTTCTCAGCGGGGAGGCAAAAGTCTGCCTTCATCTCCATTCTAATTATCCCAAACCTCTTATCTGAAGTGTCACAGTTCATAATAATTAATTGTCATGCCAGAGGCATTGTGACATGCTTGATGGCGTCATGGTGTGCTATGTACACAGAGTAATTAGCAATCATTAGCAGTGGGGACAAAAAGTTCCTGGTGGTTTCATTCACATTTTTATTTGCTTGAGTTTATCTCTGTGTTCTTTGTGTATAAATGTCATTTAGCAAATCAGGCATTAGCTGAACTGTTTTATGAAGGATTGGGATGGAAGCTGCAGGAAGAGAATGATGTCTTCTTTTGTCCTTAGGTAGAAACTTCTAAATTAGTCCTTCCAGGTAGGACTTCCTGGTGGCTCAGACTGTAAAGCGTCTGTCTACAATGAGGGAGACCCGGGTTCAATCCCTGGGCCAGGAGGCTATCCATGGAGAAGGAAATGGCAACCCACTCCAGTATTCTTGCCTGGAAAATCCCATGGACAGAGGAGCCTGGTAGGCTATAGATGCAAAGAGTCACACACAACTGAGCGATTTCACTTTCACTTTCACAAGCTTCTAATAATTGACATCAATAGTTCTTGATCATTAGTTAGCATCATTAACTTTACATGTAGATAATGTTAATTATTCTTAAATCCAATGACAAATATAAAAAGTCAGGAGTCTGCCACAAGAGACCATGACAGGGTGCCAAGACGTGTAAACTCAGAATTAGTGTAAAAATTCTGACTCTTTTTTGGCTGGGCTGCCCACCAGAAAGCCACTGAGCCTTGTGTCAGCTTTTGATGCTTTGTGAAGGTTATACCTGCCATTGTCCTCTGCAGCAAAGATGACTGAAACAACCTTGGCTTAGAAGAGCCAAAGAATGATACCAACAAATAAATTTGGTTATTTGGAGAAAGGCAAGAACAAAGCAGTTGAGCTCGTGAGATCATTCTCAAGGAAAAAAAGAGAAAGACAGTAGAAAGAACATCAAACTGGCTAAAAATAGGCCTGAGTGCCTCAGCCAATCTATATGAACATATGGTTAAGTACAATAAAAATAATTTCCATATTCCAGAGAATTGATATAAATAGCATACTTAAAAAAAAAATAGAACTGTGGATCCTTTGTAAAATACTTCAATAGCTACCTTTTCCAGTCAGCCTCTGCCAGGCCTGTATCCTTTTTTAAAAGTGCTCCTCGTACATTTCGACATATGGCAAAACCAATACAATATTGTAAAGTTAAAAAATAAAATAAAATTAAAAAAAAAAGTGCTCCTCAGCTTGGTGACAGACAAAAGAGATTACTGATAACACTGCCAACCCCACACCTGAGGAGGGCGAGAGAAACTGCATTCCTGTCTTCTGTGCAGAAGCTGGTTTGCCTGGGCACCAAGTCAGATAATGTGTAGGCGTCTTGGGGAGACTGAGTCTAGAAGCTGGAACCTCTAGGGAGGAAGGTTTCCATGAGTAGGAAATCACCTCTTGAGTGTGGACTGGTCGTTACAAACCTACAGCCAGAGAGGGAAGATCCAAGCTCTCCACCTGTTCCTTTCCACCAGTGCCCAATCCCTTGTGCTCTCATAGAACATTAGGCTTTAATTCAACCAAACCGGGGCCTGTTAAGTCCCCAGGTGGTTTTTATACATAAGCCTAAAAGGGTCAAAGACAGAAGAGGAAATCAGTTTGCAGGAAGTTAAACTAACACGGGAGACAGAGCCTTGGCTCTCTTGGGGTACCTCTGTTGAAGGCACTGATGGAAGCAGGGCAGGGGCAGCAGCAGTGGGGCCTTGCTATCTGCAGGGCAGAGGGTGGGTGGGCAGCCTACCTGCAGGAGGATGCCCCCCTTTCAGTGGGGAGAGCTGGACTTGCACTTCATTTGCCATAGTGTGTGCCAAGGCCAGTGGCAGTGCCGGTGCTCTGGAGGCTGAGTGCCAGCTGCTGCAGCCGCCCCACTGCACCCTGGCTTTATATGGGCTGGGGGTGGGGCCCCTTAAGGGCTTTGCTGAGCAGCAACAGGGCTTAGCACCTAGCTTTTCTGGGAACCTACATCTCTTTGACCAGTTCTCTCTTAGAAGAATGCTTTCTTCTTATTCCCTTCATCTGAGAGGTGAAGGGTACTCTTACTTTCTTTCACAGGAGGAAGGGGAAAGGATCAAGCTCAGGGGAATTCTTTTTCTCTCCAACTATTTATTTATCCACCAAGTATGTGCGATGCACTTACAATGTGACAGGCTCTCTGTTGTGTACTGGCATGACAAAGAGGGCAAGATGAGATCTTCAAGACATCAGCTGTCTTTCTTCAGAGGCAATTAGGAAACAAAGTGTTGTGTCTTTGTCTCAGTCTTTGCAACTGTAAGCATTCATACTAAGAAAATAATTGAGGATATTCACAGAGATTTCTGCAAAGGGTGGTAATCATATATTTCTCTCTCTTATTTTTTGAAAGTGAAAGTCACAGAGTCGTGTCCGACTCTTTGCAGCCTCATGGACTGTAGTCTGCCAGGCTCCTGTCCATGGAATTCTCCAGGCCAGAATCCTGGAGTGGGTAGCCTATCCCTTCTCCAGCAGATTGTCACAACCAAGGAATAGAACTGGGGTCGCCTGCATTGCAGGTGGATTATTTACCAACTGAGCTACCAGGGAAGCCCAAGTACCCCCAAAATAGAGAGGGATAGTTAAATAAATTAAGAAATATCCATGAGAGTACTATGTATACATTATCCTGTTTTTGAATAATATTTAATGATGTGGAAAATAGTCATGATATGACAGTGAAAAAGGAGGCTGTAAACCAACAGATGCCTATTTTGCTAAAAAGAAAAAGTACAAATGTAAGCTGAGGCGTTATTATATTTCCAGTGCTGATCAAAGCTCAGCATATTGCCGATAGTTAGAAATGTCTCTTTGTTCTTCCACACAATTAAAAATGTCCTCTCTTTATAAGATATTGTTAAGGAAGTGAAGACCAGCCCCAAACTGTGAGAAAATATTGGTAGAATACATTTCTGTCAATACTGGCATCTAGACTATATAAAGAACTCTTCAGTTCAGTTTGGTCGCTCAGTCGTGTCCGACTCTTTGCAACCCCATGAATCGCAGCACGCCTCGATAAAAGGAGTACAAAAAAACCCATTTAAAAATGGGGAAAAGATTCAAACAGAAACTCTGCAAATAGAGATATTGACAAAATATAAAGATGCTCCACATCATTAATTATTAAGGAAATGCAAATTAAAACCACAATGAGCTACATCACATATGTATTAGAATGATTCATCCAAGAAAAATGGAAAATATAGTATCATAGTGAAGATCTCATACCTGGCTGGTGGGAATACAAACTGGCAAGGCCAGGTCTGGTGTTTCTTATAAAATTAAACATATACTTATTACATGACTAACAATCGAATTCCTTGAAATTTTCCTAAGAGAAATGAAAACATATGTACCCATAAAAACATGTGTGTAAATTTTTATAACAGCTCTATTCTATAATTGCCCAAAGTCAGAAACAACCACAAAGTCCACCAAGTGTAGAAGGGATAAACAGTGGCATAGCCATAGAATAAAATATTAATCAGCAATAAAAGAAAGGAAAAGATATTTGCAACAACATGGGTGAATCTAAAAAGCATTGTGCTAAGTGGAAGAAGTGAGACAGAAAAAGCCACTTAGACAAGGCTAGTTATATGATCTTCCTGAAAAGTCAAAATTACCGAACAGAGATCAGACCAGTGACTGCCAGAGGAGGAGGCAAGAAGAGAAGTTTGATTATGAAGAAGCAGGAGATGGGACTTTTGGAGGCTGATAGAAATGTTCTATATCTTGATTATAGTGGTGATTACATACATCATACACATGTTAGATGAAAATGGTGAATTATACTACATGTAAATTATACCTCAGTACATAAAAATATCTATTTGTTAAATGGATGAAAATGTTACAGAATTTTGAGTGGTTGTCTACAGGTGAGAGTATTGCCTGTTGAGTTTTATTATCTTTTCTCAGTTTTGTGTGTGTGTGTGTGTTGGTTTTAAAATTAATGAAAACCAATTATAAAAATTGGTGGGGTTTGGGGGAGGGGAGTGTGCTATAGCATTGACCCAAGTAGTCACATGCTGTAGGAGCAAAGAGAAGGGATCATCCATATTATTGGCAAATATTTTGTGAGTGACCTTCCCTAAAGTGCCCTGGACTAGGGGCTGGGTATCAGAGGTCACACAACCCCATCCATGCTTTCAGAGAAATTCACAGGCTCATGGGGGATGTGGAAGATGATATGAGAAGAAGGCTAAGAGGATTCCTTATATGACTGACAGCAGCAACAAGGTCAGACAGAAATTTCTGCTTCTGCTGTGACCGAAATGGTAGCCACAACCATATGTGATGCGGGCACTTGAAATGCAGCTGGTGCCCCTGAGGAACTGAATTTTTAATTTTAATAACAATTAAATAATTTAAATATTTGGTTGGCCAGAAAAGTTTATTTGGGTTTTTCTGCACCATCTTTTTTTCTGTGCCAACAAACAAACTTTTTGTCCAGTCCAATGTAAATAGCTACAAGTGGCTTGTGGCTACTGTTCTGAATGGCACAGGGTGGTAGCATAAAAGTTAGACATGTGATTCTCGCCCAGATCTCATGGATTACTCTCTGCATCTACAGGTTGCAGAAGATAAGGAGAACATCAAAGGGCAACCATCCCCTTAGGAGTCTGTGCAAAGGACAGACCAACTATTAATAAGGACTAAAACATAATGCATGCTCAAGAGGGGAAGACATCTTCTGAGCACGTGTTGCTTTATGTAACCATAAAGTCATATTAAATAACTCTCCTTTTCACCTCATTTACATGCAGAGCTTTCCATGGTGGATGTATGTCGTGAACCTCCATAGGGAGAGTTAGTAGGCAACTCAGAGTTCTTTTCAGGTTTCTTTGTTCTAATGGCCCTGGATGAAAACTCTTACTGCTCTTGAAACTCAAGTAGGAAAACTCTAATCCGAGGTGACGGGAGTGATGGTGTTCAGGAGGTGATTGTGACAAACAAATAACCAAGGAAATAGGAAGAATTGGTTAGAATCCACAGAGTATCCTTTATCCTCCCCCCAACCGTACACACTGAGCATAAACATCATAGAATAATAGATAATAGGCTCAACTTATTTTGTTGTTTCTAACATGGAAAATATCTGTAAGTTAATACCAGGACTATAAATGAGAATATATGAGATAGCAGCATGATTTCTTATGAGACAAACAACCTGTCTTACTGCAGAAATGCCAGTAGAGGAAGGGGAGAAGGAAAGATGAGGCCGCCACAGTTTTCCTCCTTTGTGGCCGCTTCTAGCACATTCCTCCCCACTCTGCCACCATCTGCTTCCACACAATTCTGACACTTCTGGTGCATGTGCACCACACGGGGCAGCCCCTCAGCGGGTGGGGGCTCCCCCGCCCTGTCTTATATTAGTGACTAAAAGCCCAGACTCGTTTTGCATCCAGTGAGGTGAGCCGAGCCTGATCATTTACTTTGGAGACATACTAGAGCCTTCATCAGCATGAAAGTCTCATCCCAGAAAAGCAGTATGTTATTACCCTTTAAATAGGCTTGTAAACCTCATTTTAAGAGAGGCATTAGTCTAGTTAACTGCAGGGAGAGAGCAGTTCATGCTAGGACCAAAGTATTTGGGATCATGCTTTGTAATGCTAAAAGCCTAGTAAAATGGCTTCTCTGGACACTGAGGTTGCCAGGGAGCTTTTTGTCTTTTTAAATGAAAGGACAATATAATATTAAAGGCATGAATAATATTTTAAATTTATACAACACTTTCATCGTAGTACTTTCTTCTTTTAATCTGTGTGTGGGGAGCCGTGATTTTACCTCCTCATGCACGTGCAGCTTTGTAGTCTGCCTCTCATGCTTGTATTTTACTTTTTCCTTTTAATATAAGTTACTTGTTGTTGCTCAGTCACTAAGTCATGTCTGACTCTCCGTGACCCCAGGGACTGCACCACGCCAGTCTTCCCTGTCCTTCACTAATTCCTGGAGTTTGCTCAAATCCATGTCCATTGAGTCGGTGATGTTATCTAACCATCGTATCCTCTGTCACCCTCTTCTCTTTTTGCCTTCAATCTTCCCAGCATCAGGGTTTTTTCCAATGAGTCGGCTTTTCTCATCAGGTGGCCAAAGTATTGGAGCTTCAGCTTCAGCATCAGTCCTTGCAATGAATATTCAGGGTTGATATTCTTCAGGATGGACTAGTTGGATCTCCTTGCAGTCCAAGGGACTCTCAAGAGTCTTCTCCAACACCACAGTTCAAAAGCATCAGCCTTCGGT
>NW_011495014.1:10417440-10423574 GCF_000754665.1 Bison bison bison
TTTGGAGTGATTTTGGAGCCC
Source organism: Bison bison bison (assembly GCF_000754665.1). NCBI lineage: Eukaryota > Metazoa > Chordata > Mammalia > Artiodactyla > Bovidae > Bison > Bison bison. Next base: position 10,417,462 of record NW_011495014.1, read on the forward strand.
CCCAAAATAAAATATGCCCCTGATTTCACTTTTTCCCTATCTGTTTGCCATGAAGTGATGGGACCAGATGCCATGATCTTAGTTGTTTGAATGTTGAGCTTCAAGTCAGATTTTTCACTTTCCTCTCACCATCATCAAGAAGCTCTTTAGTTCCTCTTCACTTTCTGCCATTAGAGTGATGTCATATGCATATCTGAGGTTGTTGATATTTCTCCTGGCAATCTTGATTCCAGCTTGGGCTTCATCCAGCCTGGCATTTTGCATGATGTACTCTGCATTTAACTTAAATAAACAAAGTGACAATATACAACTTTGTTGTACTCCTTTCCCAATTTTGAACCAGTCAGTTGTTCCATGTAAGGTTATAACTGTTGCTTCTTGACCCACATACAGGTTTCTCAGGAGACAGGTAAAATAATCTGGTACTCCCATCTCTTGAAGAATTTTTCATAGTTTGCTGTGATCCACACAGTCAAAGGCTTTAGTACAGTCAATGAAGCAGATGTTTTTCTGGAATTCTCTTGCTTTTGTTATGATTCAATGAATGTTGGCAATTTGACCTCTGGTTGGTCGCCTTTTCTAAAACCAGCTTGTACACCTGGAAGTTCTCAGTTCACCTACTGCTGAAGCCTAGCTTGAAGGATTTTGAGCACAACCTTACTAGCATGTGAAAAGAATACAACTGTCTGGTAGTTTGAACATTCTTTGGCACTGCCCTTCTTTGGGATTGGAATGAAAACTGATCTTTTCCAATCCAATGGCCTCTGCTGAGTTTTCTAAATTTACTGACTTACTGAGTACAGCACTTTAATACCACCATCTTTTAGGATTTTAACAGCTCAGCTGGAATTCTATCACCTCCACCAGCCTTGTTCGTAGTGATGCTTCCTAAGGCCCACTTGACTTCACACTCCAGGATGTCTGGCTCTAGGTGAGTGACCATACTATTGTGGTTATCTCAGTCATTGAGACCTTTTTTATATAGTTCTTCTGTGTTTCTTGTCACCTCTTTTTAATCTCTTCTGCTTCTGTTAGGTTCTTACTGTTTCTGTCCTTTATTGTGCCCATCCTTGCATGAAATGTTCCCTTAATATCTCCAGTTTTCTTGAAGAAATCTCTAGTCTTTCTCATTCTATTGTTTTCATCTACTTCTTTGCAGTATATTAGTTATACACTGCATCTAATCCCCAGTTCTGAAAGTATGAGAAATCTATGTCAGGAACGATCTTCAAGAAAGCTAACCACGAAGGTGGTGACTTTCACATGAGAAGGTGGCTTAGTGGGAAGGCCCCCTGCAAGGGGCCCTGTGCCTTGTTTTGAAAGATGTCTCTGAGCTTCCAGCGCCTGCCTGCCCCCTGGGTTCACCAGCTTCCTTTGTCTGTTTTGCAGAAGTAGCACTCCTTCGCCCCCGCCCCTCTTTCCCCCACTCCCTAACTGCTGCCGTTTCTCCAAAACGCTGGATGTTTCCTCTCCTCCAGGCACATTTTTAATTTCTAGTGTTCTTTAGCAGCAAGCTTGTGCTATTTTCTCTGTCCACTTGCTGGTCCCCAAACAAAGAATCTGTGAATAATTCAGAGATGTATGTAGGGATGTTGTTTCTGAATTGTCACACATACGTATGCCTGTGCAAATGGGGGATTTCCCCAGCAACAAAACAAGGCTTGTTCTGTGTGCAGGATGGCATACAGGCATAGTCCTGAAGCAAGTCGACTTGCGGCCCTATGGACTATAGCCTGCCAGGCTCCTCCATCCACGGGATTCTCCAGGTAAGGATACTAGAATGGGTGGCCATGTCTTTCTCAAGGGGCTCTTCCTGACCAGGGACTGAACCTGTGTCTCTTTTGTCTCCTGTACTGGCAGGTGTGTTCTTTGCCACAAACACCACTTGGAAAGCCCTAATAAGGTAAACAGTGAAGAGCATACTCTTGCCTTGGGCCTTGGGTGTTAGGACAAAGGGGTGGATAGTCTTCATTACGAGACAATAATCGCCACTTATTTACAGAAGCACACTTGAGAAGATAAGTGAAGACACCAATTTCTGCAATACCCAAACGTCCCCAATGCTGAAAAGGTAAAATGTAGTCAGCCCATTTTATGGATGGAAAACAGCCATAAAGAGATAAAGAGAGGTAAGTTCAGTTCAGTTCAGTTCAGTCACTCAGTCGTGTCCGACTCTTTGCGACCCCATGAATCCCAGCACACCAGGCCTTCCTGTCCATCACCAACTCCCAGAGTTCACTCAGACTCATGTCCATCAAGTCAGTGATGCCATCCAGCCATCTCATCCTCTGCCATCCCCTTCTCCTCCTGACCCCAATCCCTCCCAGCATCAGAGTCTTTTCCAATGAGTCAACTCTACACATGAAGTGGCCAAAGTACTGGAGTTTCAGCTTTAGCATCAGTCCTTCCAAAGAAATCCCAGGGCTGATCTCCTTCAGAATGGACTGGTTGGATCTCCTTGCAGTCCAAGGGACTCTCAAGAGTCTTCTCCAACACCACAGTTCAAAAGCATCAATTCTTCGGCACTCAGCCTTCTTCACAGTCCAACTCTCACATCCATACATGACCACAGGAAAAACCATAGCCTTGACTAGATGGACCTTTGTTGGCAAAGTAATGTCTCTGCTTTTGAATATGCTATCTAGGTTGGTCATAACTTTCCATCCAAGGAGTAAGCGTCTTTTAATTTCATGGCTGCAGTCACCATCTGCAGTGATTTTGGAGCCCCAAAAAATAAAGTCAGCCACTGTTTCCACTGTTTCCCCATCTATTTCCCATGAAGTGATGGGACCAGATGCCATGATCTTCGTTTTCTGAATGTTGAGTTTTAAGCCAACTTTTTCACTCTCCCCTTTCACTTTCATCAAGAGGGTTTTTAGTTCCTCTTCACTTTCTGCCATAAGGGTGGTGTCATCTGCATATCTGAGGTTATTGATATTTCTCTTGGCAATCTTGATTCCAGCTTGTGCTTCTTCCAGCCCTGTGTTTCTCATGATGTACTCTGCATGTAAGTTAAATAAGCAGGGTGACAATATACAGCCTTGACGTACTCCTTTTCCTATTTGGAACCAGTCTGTTGTTCCATGTCCAGTTCTAACTGTTGCTTCCTGACCTTCATACAGGTTTCTCAAGAGGCAGGTCAGGTGGTCTGGTATTCCCATGTCTTTCAGAATGTTCCACAGTTGATTGTGATCCACACAGTCAAAGGCTTTGGCATAGTCAATAAAGCAGGAATAGATGTTTTTCTGAAATGCTCTTGCTTTTTCAATGATCCAGAGGATGTTGGCAATTTGGTTCTAAAACCAGCATGAACATCTGGAAGTTCACAGTTCATGTATTGCTGAAGCCTGGCTTGGAGAATTTTGGGCATTACTTTACTAGCGTGTGAGATGAGTGCAATTGTGTGGTAGTTTGAGCATTCTTTGGCATTGCCTTTCTTTGGGATTGGAATGAAAACTGACCTTTTCCAGTCCTGTGGCCACTGCTGAGTTTTCCAAATTTGTTGGCATATTGAGTGCAGCACTTTCACAGCATCATCTTTCAGGATTTGAAATAGCTCAACTGGAATTCCATCACCTCCACTAGCTTTGTTCGTAGTGATGCTTTCTAAGGCCCACTTGACTTCACATTCCAGGATGTCTGGCTGTAGGTGAGTGATCACATCATCATGATTATCTGGGTCGTGAAGATCTTTTTTCTACAGTTGTCTGTGTATTCTTGCCACCTCTTCTTAATATTTTCTGCTTCTGTTAGGTCCATACCATTTCTGTCCTTTATGGAGCCCATCTTTGCATGAAATGTTCCCTTGGTATCTCTAATTTTCTTGAAGAGATCTCTAGTCTTTCCCATTCTGTTGTTTTCCTCTATTTCTTTGCATTGATCACTGAGGAAGGCTTTCTTATCTCTTCTTGCTATTCTTTGGAACTCTGCATTCAGATGCTTATATCTTTCCTTTTCTCCTTTGTTTTTTGCTTCTCTTCTTTTCACAGCTATTTTTAAGCCCTCCCCAGATAGCCATTTTGCTTTTTTGCATTTCTTTTCCATGGGGATGGTCTTGATCCGTGTCTCCTGTACAATGTCAGGAACCTCAGTCCATAGTTCATCAGGCACTCTATCTATCAGATCTAGTCCCTTAAATCTATTTCTCACTCCACTGTATAATCATAAGGGATTTGATTTAGAAGATGGAGAAGCTCTATACAGTCCACAAAAACAAGACCAGGAGCTGACTGTGGCTCAGATCATGAACTCCTTATTGCCAAATTCAGACTTAAATTGAAGAAAGTAGGGAAAACCACTAGACCATTCAGGTATGACCTAAAGAGAGGCAAACTAGTTGTTAAATATTATAAAATGGCAGAGAAATGATTGGAAGCTGCTACTGAGCCATTGTTGGCCTAATCTGTATTATTGTCCAGGTGCTTGACAACTATCAAACACCTGAAAAGTTCTACTGGGAATCTGTATTGCACACTGATAAGAAAACAGTCTAAGAGCAGCATTATTCTCCGAGCGGCAGATGCTAATACCAGGTTATATGTCGATGTGTTAGAAAGTCCCAGGTACCAAAGATTCTGAACAAAGTTCTAACCATGGCCAGACTAGCCATGGGAAAGAGATGCCTTGCAGGGTTGCCGGGCACCAGATTTTTGTGGGCCAGTGTTTGACTATCTGCTCTGCCCGTGGCTTTCCTCTGCTGCCCAAGGTGCTCGTGCCTTTCCTGTTAGAGGGAAAACCAGAGCTGGAAATTCATAGACTTTGCTGTAATTTTCATCTTTAGCCTGGATCTTTGTTTTCTCTTTTAATTTCATTCAATATTTTCTCTGTTGTTTCCCCATGAAATGTACTCTAGGCAAGATGTTGGCATATGGGGGTGATTCTATGGAGAAAGTGTTCACTTGGTCCTTTGGCTTAAAGGCTAAGACATACTTGTCTATGGAAGCCTTCTCTCGGTGCCACATGGAGTAGGGAATGAATTTCTGAGCCTGGGGATTACTTCACGTGATTTCTGAGTCCTTGCAAGTATTTATTATATATCTCTGTACTGACAAAGACCTGTCTTAGGTCTCCTACAAATTAGTCATCTAACTTAACATCTCCAAAGAGTTTTACATTTTTACTTATTGAATAAATAACATATTCCTATAATTCAAAACTCAAAAGATACAAAAGCATATATAGTGAATCTATATGCACTTGTTCCCCAATCCTTGCCCACCTTTCTCCATCTTCCAGGTCTCTGGGAGCAACCAAGGTTATCAGTTTTCCTAAGAAATTATAGGGGTGTGTTTGTGTGTGTGTGTATTTCTTTTTATAACACATATGGTCATATGTGTATATATTATATACCTAACATTTTTCACTTACAGTATATCTTGAACATAGTTTTCTAATTAGACATAAAATTTTTGCTGTTGTTTAGTGACTTTATAACCCTCTGTTGTTTGGATATATCACAATTTACTTTACTAGTACCCTTCTGATGAAGATTTAAGTTGTTTCTAGCCATTTATTATTCCAAATAATGTTACAGTGAATAATCTTGTACAAATGCAGTACTGCCTGTGTGTGCCAGTTTATCTGTAAGATAAATTCCTAGAAGTAGACGGCTGTATCAAAAGGCACATGTGTTTATAATACTGATATTGCCAAATTGTCCTCCATAAAATTTGGAGGGCAATTCTCACCAGAAACATATGAGTGCCTTTCCTTTGGCTTCCCTGGTGGCTCAGACAGTAAGGCATCTGCCTGCAATGCGGGAGACCTGGGTTTGATCCCTGGGTTGGGAAGATCCCCTGGAGAAGGAAATGGCAACCCACTCCAGTACTCTTTCCTGGAAAATCCTATGGATGGAGGAGCGTTGAATATCTTTTAATGTTTAACAGTGGTATTTTCCATTGATGTGTTATGAATCATTTATTCATAAATTACTTTGATTCTTCTATTGGTTTGTTGGTATTTTGGTCATTTTTCTTATTACTTTTTAGAAGCTTTTGTACACTTTTATGAGTATAGCAAACAACACTGATAATTTTCTTGTGTAAATTAGAAAGTACATATAGATTATTGATGTGTATGTCAGAAGTCTTCTCTAAAGGAATTATTTTTTAGTC
>NW_011495014.1:10423674-10438073 GCF_000754665.1 Bison bison bison
CTGGAGTATGAAATGGCAACCCACTCCAGTACTCTTTCCTGGAAAATCCTATGGATGGAGGAGCCTGCTAAGCTACAGTCAATAGGGTTGCAAAGAGTCAGACATGACTGAGCAACTTCTCTTTCTTCTTTCCTCCTATGGTATTGCCAATATGCCAACTTTCAATATTTGTCAGCTGAGAGGTGAAATACAGTATTTTATTTTTATCTGCACTTCTCTTAGTATGAGTAAAGTTGAATATCTTTTAATGTTTAACAGTGGTATTTTCCATTGATGTGTTATGAATCATTTATTCATAAATTACTTTGATTCTTCTATTGGTTTGTTGGTATTTTGGTCATTTTTCTTATTACTTTTTAGAAGCTTTTGTACACTTTTATGAGTATAGCAAACAACACTGATAATTTTCTTGTGTAAATTAGAAAGTACATATAGATTATTGATGTGTATGTCAGAAGTCTTCTCTAAAGGAATTATTTTTTAGTCATTAAATAAAACCCTTTTATTACTGATATTTTCAATCATATACAGAAGAACAGAGAACAATGCGACAAACAACCATGTACCTGTTATCCAGCTTCAGCAATCATCAACACATGGCCAATCTTATTTCAAATGTAACCTTCCCTCACACCCACAACCTCCCCCTCACACACAAAAATTCCCTTGCACCTTGAGCTGTTTAGATGCAAAATCCCTGGTGGTAAACAATTTCATCACAATGGCTTCTATTATTTTAAAATAGTACTATTAGACTCCTAAACAAAATCAGTAGGCATTCTTTAATTTCATCAGATCTTTGGTCAGTATTCAAATTTGCCTGATTCTCTCCTAAATTTTTGTTTATAGATGGTTTGCTCAAACCAGTACACATATTGCATTTGGTGGACATATGTCTGTTAACTTTTCTTAAATCTACAGGTTCCCTTCCCTTGGTTTCTTTCTTGTTTTTATATGTTGAAGAAGTTGGGTCTATAGTCCAGTAGAACTTGCCACATTCTACATTTTGCTGGATTTGTCATATTGTGTTTACCATGTTTTCCTGCTGACTGTATTTCCTGCAAACTGGTGTTTAGATCTAGAGACTTGATCAGATTCAGGTTTATTATTATTTGGTGGGGGGGTGGGGATAAGTATACTTGATGGGGGCTATCGTGCACGTCCTCCTGAATCATGTCAAGAGGCCCACAAAGTCTGGCTGTCTCTCTCTGTGTGATGTTGAGGTTGTCTGTCAATTTTACTGACATTCTGCTTTTTAAAAATGCTATTAGAGAGTGAAAACAAAACTTATCTCTCTATAGAAAATGAAGTACCAAAGGAGAAATGCACCCCTTCATTTTGGGAGGAAAGAACACGTGATGTCAAGAGCTCTCATGTTTAATATAGTGAAAGCCTCAGAAGAAAACCATTCTTTTAGTTCAACATTCAGGTATTTGAAGGCTCATTGTGTCGAACGAAGTATTTCAGGCATTTTTCTGTTTCTTTTTCTTTTCATTTAACTTGGAATAAAAATGTCCTTATCTTGCTTTTTATATCTCACTTTTTAAAATGCTTCTGCCTCTAAAATGTTAATAAAAGGTTAGGGGGCTTGGAAAATGTCTTCCCCAAAAGACTTGATGTCTGAGGTCTGAGCTGTGATCACAATGGCTTTCAGTTTCCTAAAAAGTGTCTGAATGTCTATTGCTCACCCTGTCTTCCTCGCTTCTGAGCTTTCACTTTCCTTTCTCTCTACAGCTCCCTGCTCTGGTTGACCCACAGCCTTCCCTGATTCCATCAGTCTGTTCGATGTTCCTACAATCATCCCACTCCCACATCCATAATGCTCTATGGGTTTGATGAAAGAGAATTTCATTGTATCCTAGATATGACCAACCTGAAGGTCCTCAAGAAGTACTTGTTTGAAGGCAATTGAGTGTCTTTGTTTTATGCTACTTTAAAAATTGCATTTTCTTTAGGACAATTAGCCTCTGTGGTATCTCAATGGAAAATCACTTTTTCCAATGCCACTCTACAATATCTGTTTCTAAGTGCTTACATGTTTAGGTGAAGTGAATATCAACTTCATGATCATCTTGGGTAAAAGATATTTCTCTATTATTCAAATAACATAATAGAGTATGGAGACACAAAAGATCTCGAGTAGTCAAAGCAATCATGAGAAAGAAAAATGGAGCTGGGGGAATCAGGCTCCCTGACTTTAGACTATACTATAAAATTAGTCATCAAAACAGTATGGTACTGAAACAAAAGGCTTCCCTCATGGCTCAGACAGTAAAAAGTCCACCTGCAGTGTGGGAGACCTGGGTTCAAATCCTGGGTTGGGAAGCTCCCCTGGAGAAGGAAATGGCAATCCACTGTAGTACTCTTGCTTGGAGAATTCCATGGACAGAGGAGCCTGGCAGGCTGTAGTCCACAGGGTTGCAAAGAGTCAAACATGACTGAGCAACTAACTTTCACTGAAACAAAAACAGAAATATAGACCAATGGAACAGGATAAAAAGCCCAGAAATAACCCCATGCACCTGTGGTCAATTAATCTATGACAAAGGAGGCAAGACTATACAATGAAGGAAAGATAGTCTCTTCAAAAATGGTACTGGGAAAACTGGACAGCTATGTGTAAAAAAAAAAAAAAAATTAGAACAATCTTTAACTCAAAAATAAATTCAAAATTCATTAAAAACCTAAATGTAAGGCCAGATACTATAAAACTCTTAGAGGAAAACATAGGCAGAACACTCTTTGGCATAAATTACAGCAATACATTTTCCAACGCATCTCCTAGAGTAATGGAAATAAAAATAAAATAAATGTGACCTAAATAAAGTCAAAACCATTTGCAAAGAAAAAGAAACCATAAACAAAATGAAAAGACAACCCAAAGAACAGGAAAAATATTTATAAATGATGAGACTGACATCGAAATACTCTCGAGTTTACAAACAGCTCCTGTGGTTTAATATCCGAAAAACAAACAACATAATCAAAAAATGGGCAGAAGAAGACCTAGACATTTCTCCAAACAAGACATACAGATGGCCAGCAGGCACATGAAAAGGTGCTCAACATCATTAATTATTAGAGAAATGCAAATCAAATCTACAAAGATGTTATCGCTTCACACAAGGCAGAGTGACCATCATCAAAAACTCTACGAACAATAAATGCTGGAGAGGGTGTGCAAACAAGGGAACCCTCCTACACTATTGGCAGGAATGTAAATGGGCACAGTCACTATGGAGAACAGTATGAAGGCTCCTTAAAAGCTAAAAACAGAGCTACCATGTGACCCAGTAACCCCACTCTTGGGCATATATTCAGATAAAAACATAGTTCGAAGGGACACATACACCTCAGTGTTTATTGCAGCACTGTTTACAATAGCTAGGACATGGAAGCAACCTAAATCCCCATCTACAGATCAATGGATAAAGAAGATGTGATACATATGCACAATGGAATATTACTCAGTCATTAAACATATTGAAATAATGCCACTTGCAGCAACATGGATAGACCTAGAGATTATCATACTTGGTGAAGTAAGTCAGAAAAAGAAAAATCATATGATATTGCTTATATATGGACTGTAAAAAATGATACAAGTGAACTTATTGACAAAACAAAAGTAGACTCATAGACACAGAAAACAAATTTATGGTTACCAAGCGGGAAAGGTAGGAAAAGCCATAAATTGAGAATTTTGGATGAATAGATACACAATGGTATATTTAAAATAGATAACCAACAAGGAGCTACTATGTAGCTCAGAGAATGCTGCTCAATATTCTGCAATAACCTCAATGGGAAAAGAATTTGAAAATGGATAGACATGTATATGTATAATAGAATCAGTTTCTGTACACCTGGAACTAACACTGTTAATCAACTATGCTCCCGTGTAAAAATATTTTTTTTAATAAGATAATAGAAACACAACAGTGAATAATCCTATTTTCTGAATGGTTTTTTTATAATTCTCTCAATCCTATTAGCTAATTCCATTTAAACCATTAAAAATGACTTTTCTAAATATATCTTACGGCTATGCTGTGATATGAAACATGATAAACTGATGAAATTAGAAGCAAAATGTCTTCTTTGAAAGATTTCTACAGATGCCCATGCTTTGGGCCTTCTCTTTCTTGCATGTATGAAAGAAACTACAATAACCTGCCTGTAGCAAAAGATGTATGTTTGTGCGGGCTGGGGTGTGGGCAGGCTTGAGAAGGAGGCACATGTTCTTTGCTCTCCCTTGGATATTGTGCTGTGGATGTATATGGTGATTGATGTGCTTCAGAAATGGAAAAGTTCATGAAAATCTGAAGAGACTGACAGAATTCTGATTTCAACTGTTCCTAAAGAAAAGTTGTGAGAGAATATCTACTTTCCAAAAATCATCTGCTCTTTTATAGCTTTGGTTGGAGATTAAAAAAAATAAGACACACATGTATATATTATACTAAAATTCTCATAGTATATCAATAAATTTAGTGAATTATATCACCCAATACTCTGGTTTCTGAATATAATACCTTTTCAAGGTAGGTAATGATAACATAATTCCTTTTTATCTTACATGATGACAACAAAAGAGATTTTAAAAAATAGTCCCTTCGTTTTCTTTTCTTCGCTTGGGTTGTATACAATTCGAAATCCTATGTCTCTGTGTAGGTGTGGTACATACAAAGCCATGGATTTCATGATGCAGAACAGTTAGGACAAAAATCAACTCAGGATTCTGGGCCTCTTCAGCCCATGCATGGATTTTAACAGGAGCTGACTTGCAACCTCAGCATTTTTTTTTTTTTTCATGGAAGGGAATTTATTTTAAATATAGCAGTGTGTACGTGTAAATCCCAAACTCCCAATCTACCCTTCCTTCCGTCCCTCCCCCCTGCCTCCAGCTGTAAGTTAATCTCCAAGTCTGTGAGCCTGTTTCTGTTTCGCAAACAGGTTCATCTGTGTCATTTTTCTTTTAGACTCAGCATGTAAGCAATACCATATGATATTGGTCCTTCTCTAATTTAACTCCCTTAGAAGAATAACCTCCAGGTCTAACCATGTTGCCGCAGATGGTATTATCTCAATCTTTTTAATGGCTGAGTAATATTCCATTGTATATATACCACATCTTCTTTACCCATTCATCTGTTGATACACATTTACAACCTCAACATTTTTTTTTCTTTTCTTTTTGTTTGGCTTCTCTGTCCATGGGGTTTCTCAGGCAAGAATACTGCAGTGGGTTGCCATTTCCTTCTCCAACAACCTCAACATTTTTATCTTTGCATATGCTTGGAAGTGGTGGGGATGGGACTTAGGAGAGTGGAATCTGTTATTTAGATCTCATGGCATGTGGCAACTCATGGCAAAATAAACATGTTACTGATGCTGAGTATACAGTCATCCCTCCTGATCTACAGTTTCATTTTCTGTGGTTTCAGTTAGCTGTGGTCAACCATAGTCTGAAAATATTAAATGGAAAATTCCAGAAATAAGCAATTCCTAGAGTAGGGTGATGAAATCTCGTGCTGTCCCAGTCTGTCTTGTCCAGGATTTCCAGCCATTGACAGTGTCACAGCCTGATGATCCAGGATCACCAGAAGTAGATGACCCTCTTTCTGATGTGTGCTTAGAAGGTCATTAGTAGCGTAATGCCACGCCACAATGCCTTTATCATTTACCTCACTTCGTCATCACATACGCACTTTATCATCTCACATCATCATAAGAAGGATGAGCACAGTACAATAAGATATGAGATAGAGACTACAGTCACAAAACTTATATTACAATATATTGTTACAATTGCTCTATTTTATTGTTGTTAATCTCTTATTGTGCCCAATTATAAATTAAACTTTATCTTAGGTCTGTGTGCATAGGTAAAAAGCACAGTATGTAGAGGATTCAGTACTGAAGCCGAGCAGGGCCCCATGGAGCTCCTGGGCACAGAAGCCTTTCAAACAGTTGCTAGTAGGAAAGGGAGGAGATGCAGAGACATGGGAGGAAAAGCCAAGAAACCTTGGGATAGGATGCTGGTTCCGCCTCAAGGGACACACATAACAATATCTTTGAGCTCTTCTACAGAACTAGTTCAGTTCACTCACTCATTCGTGTCTGATTCTTTGTGACTGCATGGACTGCAGCATGCCAGGCTTCCCTGTCCATCACCAACTCTTGGAACTTGCTCAGACTCATGTCCATTGAGTTGGTGATGCCAACTACAGAACTAAAATCCCAACTACAGAACTAAAATCCCAACAAATAGACGATGTTAACTACTTGATGAAACAGTCTTCACTCCAGAGAAGGTCACAGTTTGACAACCTTGAGAACCAGAGGAACTCATCAGGAGATCACCAGAGGCCAGATTAAAGGAATTCAGGCCCTGTACACACCCTGATACTTATCAGCAACACTGGAGTGGGTTGCCATTTTCTTCTCCAGGGGATCTTCCAGACCCAGGGATCGAACCTGGGCCTCCTGCATTGCAGGCAGATGCTTTAACCTCTGAGCCACCAGGGAAGCCCTGTTGCTATAAAAGTCCTTACCAAATCCTCCTGGATTGGAATGCACAGTTTTTGAGGGCATGAGCCTGTTGTGTCCCCCTTTGCCTGGTTAAGCAATAAAGCTATTCTTACATACTGCACCCCAAACTCTGTTCTTAAGACTTGATTCAACACCAATGCACAGAGGCCAAGTTTTCAGCATCAGTATTATCCTCAGTTTCAGGCATCCACTGGGAATCTTAAAACATATCCCCCATGGATAAGGGGGGACAGCTATACCAGATCACCAAACAATCTTACTGAAGCATCTGGAAGACAATATGACAAACAGGTGTAATAAATGGTCATGTTAAGGGTTCTCCTCTATGACCAATATGTATTCCATGAAAATAGAAATGACAAAAAAAGAATCTTAAGCCTGTGAACTGTGGGAATGGTCAGAAAAGAGCCAAGGTAGCAGGCAAAGAATGGAAATGTCAAAAATCGGGCACAAGAGAGGGAAGCAAGTAAAAAGAAGATGTAAAGAGTATTTTGTATAAAATGGCAATTGTGTGGTGATGTGTTGGTATCAGTCAGGGGAGGGGAGCTGATTTCAAGAGCGAATCTATGGAGGTACCTGGACCCTACTTAAATGCCAGAATTCTGTGCTCTTAAGCCAGCAGGAAATGCCTGGAAAAGCACAATATCCTCTGTTGCTCCCATTCAGGTGAGCAGTGGCAATATCAATAAGGCTGTGTGCCTGTACTTCCCAAACTGCAGTGTCTTCATGCTTTGTGTTGGGGAGTAGAAAACAGAGGCCTTAGGTCTCAAAGGAGTATTTATTCTCAAAATAAGCCTCCTGAAAACAAATTTTATTAAATTTTCTTCCACAATCCAAATGCATTCTGGTTTTTTTCTTTGCATGCAAGATTCTGCTTCATTTGGAGAGAAAACCAATCCCATTCTAAGCATCCCTTTCATTCTTTTCTATCTCATGGACTCTGTGTTCTGAAAGATTTATCAGCCAGACTGCATTTTATAAGCAAGTCATATTTTAACTTCATCAGATGTGTGGACCAAAGCTTTTTATGGGCATTTTCTCACTGCTACTAAAATTCCGGCAAATTGTGTCTGAGTTAGCTGGGAGGCAGAGTTGCAGTTTGGTCCTCTGATGGTGCAAAATAACTCAGAGTCTATATAGGCAGAGTTTTTAAAAAAAAAAATTTACTTATGGGACTTCCCTGCTGGTTCAGTGGTTAGGATGCTGAGCTCCCAAAGCAAGGCACCCAGGTTTGATCCCTGGTCAGGGAGCTAGATCCCACATGCCACAACTAAGAGTTCACTAAAGATCCTGCATGCAACAAAAACGTGGTACTGCAAAAAACAAAAAAAAGTTTTTTACTTATTTAATTATTCTTTGGCCATGCCATCTCATTATTTAATTATTATTTGGCCATTTCACAGCTTGCAGGATCTTTTTTCCCTGACCAGGAATTGAAACTGGGCCCCCAGCAGTGAAATACAGAGTCATAATCACTGGACTGTCAGGGAATTCTCTATATGGGCTGCTGCTGTTGCTAAGTCACTTCAGTCATGTCCAACTCTTTGCAACCCCATGGACCGTAGCCTGCCAGGATCCTCTGTCCATGGGGATTCTCCAGGCAAGAATACTGGTGTGGGTTGCCATGTTCTCCCCCAGAGGATCTTCCGAATCAGAGACAGAACCTGCATCTCTTATGTCTCCGTGTTGGCAGGCAGGTTCTTTACCATCAGTGCCAACTGGGAAGCTCCTCTATTTGGGCCATTTTGTTAAAGTTGAATTTGAACATTTTCAGGGGGGACAAGTGCTCTCTAGTCTGCCAAAAGCTACACCATTCCCTAAGGTGTTGCTTCTGCTTCATGCATTTGGATGGATGGTCTGGCTCTTGAGGATCCCTGCTGGGGGAGTAAGTGATTTCCCTTCACTGAAAGGACCCCTGGATCCTGACTGCTAATCTACATAGTCCCCCAGCAGGCTTGAGATCCCAGAACGGGAACCATATTGTTCCTGCAGGCTAATCCATGTGGTTTCTGTATGATGTGACCATGCTTGAGGGCACCTTAATCACCAGCTACCTCTTAGAAGGAGGAGTTGTTCCTATCAACTTTTTCATACTTTGCTTAACTTTTGTGCAAACTATGACTCAGGCAATATAGAAACTTATCACAGGTCTTTTGTTCTCTGCTTACTTGTTTCTTTTCATCTTTCTTTGATCTTTAGAGGGCAATAGACAGAAGAACTAGCTCTATCCAGAAAGGAAATCAAAATCACCTTTTAAAACATACAGTAATATCCTCCCCTACTAGCACCTCAGGTTAAAAAAAAGAGAAAGGAAATTTGATCTGAATATTAGAGAAAAAATATACTTTAAACTCTGTCTGCCTAAAAAAATTCACATCTGTTTGATGCTGTGGTTACCACTGTACGATTAATGAAAATCTGTTTTTGAAAAAGTGAGCTCCTATGTTATAATCTTATTTGTTTTTCTTTTTATAATCGAACTTGTTTTTTAATTACTCTGGTAACAGAACATACACTAGTTCTGTTGCTGAAATTTTGCCTGGATTCAAAATGAGGCAGAAGAATATATTTTTATGTAAGGCATTCATCACAACAAGAGGAAAGAAAATAGCAAGTAGTAATAAAGTGGGAGGAAAATAATAGACTCTCAGGGCAGGAGTCAAGTAGCTTAACCAACTCGTTTAACTTTATTTTGGATTACTGTGTCACTTCTAGAATATTGCCAAACTTATAGTCTGTAAATTCACTCAAGATTGAACATACCATTCACTCAAGATTGAACATGCCATTTTTTTTTTTTTAAATATAACTGAAACCGAGCAGTGCCTATGGGGCTCCTGGGCACAGAAGCCTTTATGTGTTCCCTGTTTCTTATAGGAAATAGACTCCAGTCTCCATGACCTTCCCTGAGTTCCAAAGGGCAGATTCGAACAGTTGCTAATCAGGGAAGGGAGGGGATGCAGAGACTAGTGAGAAGGAGTCAAGAAACAATAGTGCAGCCCTGGGACACTGGTTCAGACTTAAGAGATACACAGAACAGTATCTTTGATGTCTTCTACAGAATTGAAAAGGCAGAGGAAGCAGAGATCAAATTGCCAACGTGTGTTGGATCATAGAAAAAGCAAGAGAATTCCAGAAAAACAACTACTACTGCTTCATTGACTACGTTAAAGCCTTTGACTATGTGATCACAACAAACCCCAGAAAATTCTTAAAAAGATTGGAATACCAGACCAACTTACCTGCCTCCTATGAAACCTGTGTGCGGGTCAAGAAGCAACAGTTAGAACTGGACATGGAACAATAGACTAGTTCCAAATTGGGAAAGGAGAATGTCAAACCGTATATTGTCACCCTGCTTATTTAACTTATATGCAGAGTATGTCATGCAAAATGCCTGGCTGGATGAAGCATAAGCTGGAATCAAGATTGCTGGGAGAAATATCAATAACCTCAGATATGCAGATGACACCGCCTTTATGGCAGAAAGCAAAGAGGAACTAAAGAGCCTCTTGATGAAGGCAAAGAGGAGAGTGAACAAGCTGGCTTAAAACTCAACATTCAAAAACTAAAGATCATGGCATCTGGTCCCATCACTTCATGGCAAATAGATGGGGAAACAGTGAGAGACTTTATTTTCTTGGGCTCCAAAATCACTGCAGATGATGACTGCAGCCATGAAATTAAAAGACACTTTCTCCTTGGAAGAAAAGTCATGACAAACCTAGACAGCATATTAAAAAGCAGAGGCATCACTTTGCCAACAAAGGTCCATATAGTCGAGGCTATGTTTTTTTTAGTGGTCATGTATGGATGTTTAGAGTTGGACCATAACGAAGGCTGAGTACTGAAGAACTGATGCTTTTGAACTGCGGTGTTGAAGAAGACTCTTGAGAATCCCTTGGACTGCAAGATCAAACCAGTCAATCCTAAAGCTGATTCTGGGAAAGATTGAAGGCAGGAGGAGAAGGGGATGACAGAGGATGAGATGGTTGGATGGCATCACCGACTCTATGAACATGAGTTTGAGCAAGCTCTGGTAGTTTGGTGAAGGATAGAGAAGCCTGGCAGCTGCAGTCCATCACAAAGAGTTAGACACCACTGAGCAACTGAACAACAACAGAACTAAAGGAGATCAAACCAGTTGTTCTTAAAGGAAATCAACCTTGAATTTTCACTGGAAGGATTGATGCTGAAGCTGAAGCTCCAATACTTTGGCCACCTGATTTGAAGAGCCAACTCATTAGAAAAGACCCTTATGCTGGGAAAGATTGAAGGCAGGAGGAGAAGGGGATGTCAGAAGATGAGATGGTTGGATGGCATCACCGACTCAATGGACATGAGTTTGAACAAGCTTCAGGAGATGGTGAAAGACAGGAAAGCCTGGCATGCTGCAGTCCATGGGGTTGCAAAGAGTCAGACATGACTGAGCGACTGAACGACGACAACAGGACTAACCCCCCCCCAAAATGGAAGATGTTAACTCCTTGATTAATCATTCTTCATTCCAGAGACGATCACAGTTTGACAATCTTGAGAACCAAAAAAGCTCACCAGGAGACCACTTGAGGCCAGATTAAAGCAGTGCAGGCCCTGCACACACATCCTGATCCTTATCAGCAACTCCACCCTTGAATCACCGGTATAAAACTCTTCACTAAATTTTCCCAATCCTGCCCCAGGTTGGGACACAGTTTTTGAGGGCACAAGCTTGTTGTGTCCCCTTTTGCCTGGCAAAGCAATAAAGCTATTCTAACTTCACCCAAACCCGTTTCCAAGATTCAATTCAGTACCAATGTATAGAGGCTGAATTTTCATCATCAAAACTAAGAGTTCAAACCTTCCACTGAAAGAAAAACTCCCACTCTTTTGACCTTCTCTCTCTAAATCTGAGCATAATAATTTGAAAGGCAGGATAGCACATGGGCTTTAACAGCTGAAGAAGCTGAATTTGAAGACTGCCTGGGAGTTGGGAGATAGTTCTCTATGAGTCTCTCACATTTCTGCACTGGTTACAGCTTTTGTATCAGATAATCTTTCCAAGGATGTTTGTATAGTGAATAGTCTTAGAATATACAGTGTCTCCCTCTGGGGCAGGAGGCAGATTTGTTTGCTATCCAAAATAATAAAAATAATGTCACTTTGGGGGCAAAACAGTGGGCAAGCTTACTAACAGCTTCTTTCTAAGAGTGGGAATATCCTAACCTTGGGGTTCCTCAGCTCTGAGTCATTACATCTGGGCTGCTTCTCAGTCCCTTCACCAGACTTGGGGGCCAGGGGGCATTACAGTGACCAACGTCCTGGTTTGCCCTGGGCTTTCAATGCTAAAACTAAAACAGTCCTGTGTAAACTGTGGGATGGTTGGTCACTCCAATTAAGTAGGAAACTGATGTGTACAAGAAACTCCTGCTGTCTGCTATGCCAGGAAAATACAGTTTTCTGAAGTCTTTGACCCAGGAGTTTTGTGTCTTCTACCATCATGCATGAAAATGGTGCAGGCTAAGTTACTAGCTGGCAAGCAGAATAAAATCTCAAACCCTTCCTAGTGACAGTAAGATGCTTGGCAAGTACTTCATTACACCTGTTTCCTTTTCTGTAAAATGGAGTTACTAATATCTGCCTCCAAGCCTTGAAAGGATGACGGAAATGCTGCAGGTAAAGCCTAATAAGCACACCATCCAGGACATAATAGGTCCTCAAGGGAGTGACAGTTGCCACTTTATTATTGTAATTCCCATTAAATAGAAAGATTCTAGTGTAATCATCGCACTGATAGGGTTTTGTGTGCATGGTTTGTGTGTGTATATCTTCCTCTCAGTGTCTTCACACAATGAACACAGCAGATTAAAAAATAGTCAGTTAAGTATTTCTGATCGTTTTTATCACCAAGATTAGACTGATTAGTGGTTGAGTCTAATTACTGATTAAAATGTTCCCCAACTGGATGATTCTGTGACCTTACATAGTTATTGCATTTTTTGTAAAGCTCTTTTTTTTTTTGGCTTCACAGTTTGGCTTATGGAATCTCAGTTCCTCAATCAGGGATTGAACCTGGACCGTGGCAGTGAAAGCCTGGAGTCCTAACCACTAGGCCACCAGGGAACTCCCTGCAAAGCTATTTTTAACCTGGTGAAACAATATCAAATGATATTTAACAAATGACCTTTGACCTCCTCCCTTAAAGAGCTCCAGGAAATAATAAAATTAAGTTCCAGGGAACGCTCTTCAGAGATTATTTGCTTGGTGTCATATGGCAGCATTCCAGTGCTGTCATATAATGTAAAGTAAATGCCACTTCCACAGGCATTGATCTCAGCTGCTACAGCAAACAGAGCTGAAAAATAGCATGGCCATCATTATTTGTATTTCCAAAGATTTTATAGATAGTTTTGCTGTGAATATGTGATATATATTATGGTCCTTTCTTCTAAGAGATGGAGACAGTTTTCCTCAGAAGAAAAAAGATCCCCAGTTTTTCTTCGAATTGAAGGATTCAGAACAACACTCATCTGGGCAGTCATCTTCTTGTTTGGAGACGTGGATAATATTCATATTTTGTGTGGTAGAGGAATGTAACATCCCTTTTATGGGTTAAGGGAGAGCGTATTGAACTGAATGTGGTTATGAGATGATTTGAAACTGTCTAGGAAAATGGAGCCATTTGGGACACTATGATTATACCTCACTTAGCTAGTTCATTTATGTGTGGGTAAGACAAGAATGACGAACAGAAAGGAAAACCCAGCGCTTCTGCCTGTACTCAGATGTGATCAAGAGTGGGTAGAGTTCATGCATTATTCTATTTTTGTTCTGAAACGCTGACTTGCCTTTCACTTGCAGACTCAATTCAGTTCTGGATGTTTCACAAATGTAACACGAGACTCAGTTAATTCCCTCCTAGGCCATCAAAGGTTATTTTTTCTGAACTGGCAACTGCTTCGGTATTTCTGTTGGATCAAACACGTGATTTATGACTTGATGTTTGTCTGCAGGAAATGTCAACAGAAAACATTCAGCAATGCAGCCTAAAGGAGCCAATTACAGTCTCAATGTGGTGCAATCATGCAGACCTGGGGTATCCCTCTCTGGCCGGAGCCAAAATTCCTCCAGTGACAAGTATTCCCTTGGTTTCTGTAGACAGTAAGGAAAACAGACCTGCCAGTAATGACTAATACACATTTTAATTTTATATCTTGTTTATTTTCATGGAAGTAAAAGCAACATATTATAAAGGCATTGTTATTTTTGAAGCACTCTTTTTTCCTGTTGTGTTTTTTTTTTTCCAGCCCAATTGCTTTGACTGTGGTCAGGAACCTCTCTTTTCATTTCCAAATGGCTCAAGTTTCCTGGCTCCAAATATGCTTTTCTGAACCCCCAAGCTCTGCCTGAGGCCTTGTCCTCTTTATTCTGTAGGCCTGAGGTCTGGCACTTTCATCTTCAGTTCAGTCGCTCAGTTGTGTCCGACTCTTTTCAACCCCATGAATTGCAGCACACCAGGCTTCCCTGTCCATCACCAACTCCTGGAGTTCACTCAAATGCATGTCCATCGAGTCAGTGATGCCATCCAGCCATCTCATCCTCTGCCGTCCCCTTCTCTTCCTGCCCCCAATTCCTCCCAGCTTCAGAGTCTTTTCAAATGAGTCAGCTCTTCGCATGAGGTGGCCAAAGTACTGGAGTTTCAGCTTTAGCATCATTCCTTCCAAAGAAACCCCAGGGCTGATCTCCTTCAGAATGGACTGGTTGGATCTCCTTGCAGTCCAAGGGACGCTCAAGAGTCTTCTCCCACACCACAGTTCAAAAGCATCAATTCTTTGGCGCTCAGCCTTCTTCACAGTCTAACTCTC
>NW_011495014.1:10438236-10438527 GCF_000754665.1 Bison bison bison
TCTGCTTTTGAATATGCTATCTAGGTTGGTCATAACTTTCCATCCAAGGAGTAAGCGTCTTTTAATTTCATGTCTGCAGTCACCATCTGTAGTGATTTTGGAGCCCAGAAAAATAAAGTCAGCCACTGTTTCCACTGTTTCCCCATCTATTTCCCATGAAGTGATGGGACTGGATGCCATGATCTTCGTTTTCGTTGAGCTTTAAGCCAACTTTTTCACTCTCCTCTTTCACTTTCATCAAGAGGCTTTTTAGTTCCTCTTCACTTTCTGCCATAAGGGTGGTGTCATCTG
>NW_011495014.1:10438770-10454713 GCF_000754665.1 Bison bison bison
TGGAAGTTCGTGGTTCACGTATTGCTGAAGCCTGGCTTGGAGAATTTTGAGCATTACTTTACTAGCGTGTGAGATGAGTGCAATTGTATGGTAGTCTGAGCATTCTTTGGCATTGCCTTTCTTTGGGATTGGAATGAAAACTGACCTTTTCCAGTCCTGTGGCCACTGCTGAGTTTTCCAAATTTGCTGGCATATTGAGTGCAGCACTTTCACAGCATCATCTTTCAGGATTTGAAATAGCTCAACTGGAATTCCATTACCTCCACTAGCTTTGTTCGTAGTGACACTTTCTAAGGCCCACTTGACTTCACATTCCAGGATGTCTGGCTCTAGGTCAGTGATCACACCATCGTCTTACTCCTGTCTTATAGGGGAGGTGTCTGCTGACGTTCTCCCCACAGGCCTATAGTGGCAGCTGCACAACTCAGACCAGGATTTTGTCCACCCTACATGTTCCTGCAGAGCTCGGCTCCATTCTCCCATGTAGGCTAGCAGTTCTACAGCCCTTCCCAAAGCTCACTTTTGGTCTCAGCTACATGGTTTCCATAGCCCTGGAGACAACTTGGGGTTGTTGAATCACAGGACTCCCTTGGAGACTTCTTCTTTCCGTTGCACCCTACTGTCGGTCCCTGCCTGAGTTCCGAGGGCTGCTGTAGGAAAGTGCCACGAACTTGGTGGCTTAAACAACAGAGATTAATCAGCTCACAATTCTTGTGGTCAGAAGTCCAACGTCAAGCTGTCAGTAGGACTAGGCTCTGTCTCCCTGATGATAAGAGGGAGTGACTGGCTCCAGGTCGCTCTCCTGGCTGCTGGTGGCCTAGGACGCTCTTGGCTTGTCGGTGACCTTCTTTTCCCTGTGTCTTTACATTCGGTTCCATCTGTGTGTCTCTCTCTGCGTCCAAATTTCTCCTTTTAATAAGGAGGTGGCTCAGTGGTAAAGAATCTGCCTGCCAATGCAGGAGACCCAAAAGACGTGGGTTTGATCTCTGCAATGGAAAAGATCCCTGCAGAAGTTAATGGGAGCCCACTCCAGTATTCCTGTCTGGAAAATTCCATGGACCGAGGAGCCTGGTGGGCCACAGTCCATGGGGTCACAAAGAGTTGGACATGACTGAGCACACACACACATTGGATAACAGCCCACCCTAATGACCTCATGTTAACTTGATTTTTGGTAGAGACCCTGTTTTCAAAGAAGACCATATTCACAGGTACTTTGGGCTGGACTGTCTACATATTTTGGTGGGGACATAATTCAACCTATTACAGCCCCAGCCTTTATACCTCTACACTCTGCTTTTAGTGCAGGACAAGAAGAGCCCATCAAGAAACTGACCTGAGGCTCAGGTCTCTGGATGACCCTCACCAAGTCCAACCAGGATGCTCACCATGCCAAGCACCCTGGGGTATGCCTTCTTTTGTCTTAATGCACAGACCTGTTTCCCTTTCAGCCTCCCAAAAGGGGCTGCCTTTTTCTAACTTGTACAAGTTGCTCTACAAGCTAGCTGAAGTACCATGAAGTCAACTTCTTATTTATTCACAGACATTTGCTATACTGAACATAGATTTTTCCCCCCCAATTCTGTTCTGTGCTTATATCCATGCATACACTACATTATCTCTTTTATTTATTTATGTTTTTAAAAAGGACTTAATCTTTCTTTTAGCAGAAACAGCGTCACCGTCATAGTTTATTTTCTGTAAAATTTCAAGGTTCAGAGGAAGGATGCAAAGCAAGTTTATGCTATGTCTCAGATGAATTAGGATCCAGATAAGTGACTTAGCCAGGCTTCCTGCCTTCCCTTTCTTACTGGTTTCACAAGCGCCTCAGAGGCTCAGCATATGAAAATCTAGAAGGAACAATGATTGCCCTATTTTCTCACAGCATCCAACTGTGAGGCGAAGATTGAGACCTGGACTTGCTTATTATTTGAGAAATTTCAAACATAATTCACCAGTAGTTTGTAATTAAAACAGAAAATTCCATCTACCACAATAGGCACGTCCTTTCCCAAGAGCATGACTGAGTGCTGAACACATTTGAATCACCTTAAAATCTCGTCATTGTCCATTAAATTCATGGGACAACAGTAGCCCAGGCTCAGCTCTCTAATTCTAGAGTTTGGCAAGCAGGGACAGTATTTTGGTTGCTCACTGGGGATGGGAACGCCAGCTTTGGGGAGACCAGCATAAACAGCGTCTGCCTCTGCGTTTAATGCTGACTCTATGCTCTGTCTTCCCATAGATTCATCTGCCTGGACATCTTTGCCAAACCATTAGGATAAATCTGAATGGGACTGGAGAGTGTTTCCTATCCATGACCTCTCCAGAGAGCTCAAAGACACAGGACTCAGAGATAACCACCTGCTGATTTAGCAAGGCCAGTAGCTAACGCATAAATCCCAGCTTGTGCATTGTTCTGAGGAGCTGGACAGAGTCTAAAAAAGTTGCTCAAGGTGAGCCATAAAAAAGCCAAGGTGTATCAGAGTCTACTGTGGGGATAGATTTAGTGATAGATAAATTTTTTGTCAGTATGTACTGTTTTTCAAAATAAAGTCTGAATATATCCCTCTAATATTTCTAGGTTAAACAGAAGATTTTTGTATTACCTGTTTCTTCTTTATCTATAGTGATGGCTTAGAGCCTGTTTTGTGTTTATTAACTTACATGTTCTTACAAATATTGGGATAGAATAATCCCATGTGTTAAAATCAGAGACCCAAGAGCTCCAAGGCAGATGAGAGTCCACAAGAGCAAAGTAAAATTGAATACTCAAGAAGTGTATGCAAATGACCTAAAGCAGGGGTGACCCGGGGCTCCACTGTGTGACTGTCTTGCCTCCTAAAGTAGGGGCGTGGAAAGCCCTCTCAGGGTAGTGCTGGCCTTGCACTGTCGTCAGCCGCTGCTCAAGGGTCCAGTGGTAGCTTCCACCGTCACACCTCTTCTGCACTGTGATTTCGGATCTTACCCAGGTACCTAGCTTCAAGCATGGTTCTCCAGCCTTCCTGGCAATGTTGGATGAGCCACTCCCAATCCTAATCAATTCATTTTCTGCCTAAACCAGGCAGTTAGTTTCTGCACTCATAGTTAAGAGCCCTAACTGATTCGGGCACTCTGGTGGAGAAGCCAGAACTTGACCCAGGCAGTTGGACCCCAGAACCCATACCCTTAAGCTCCACAGGCACCACTTCTACTGAAGATAGTCACTGTGCTGGGCTCCAGACTCTGTGTGTGCCAATATGGATTATTGTCCAAAATAGGACATTTTTGAGAATGAAAAGGGCTAATATTTATACTCATGCCAGGACTGTCCTCAGCAAATGAAATGGTCATATGCCCTACTAATGAATTATGCTTTTTCCTTATGCTATAGAAGTGAATCCATCTTCTGGAAATTATACGCATGGTGTAAGGCCCAGAGCTGGGCTTCCCTGGTGGCTCAGTAGTAAAGAATCCACCTGCCAATGCAGGAGATGCAGGTGCAATCCCTGGGTCAGGAAGATCCCCTGGGAAAGGAAATGGCAGCCCACTCCACTATTCTTGCCTGGAAAATCCCATGAACAGAGGAGCCTGGGGGCTACAGTCCATGGGGTCTCAAAGAGTCAGACAGGACTTAGCAACTGAACACACACCCATCCCAGGCCCAGAGCTAAGGGTCAACTCACTAAATTCTGTTTTGAATTTCTCAGGATAAAGTTAGTGTTGTCCCTTCTGCTATATGTACATGTAGTTTCTTTAGAAATATTCTTTAGCAAATATTAAAACCTAAGAGGAACTACGCTTCTAGAAGGATAATGCACGGTTGACTTTCAGTGCATATGCAGAACTGCTGTAGCTCATGCTCACAGTGAAAAGTAAGTTTAAGGAAAAAAATAAAGCAAAAGGGAAAGAGCTACATGGTTTTCAATGAACTCATGAAATTAACAAACTGTGAAGTGTTAATTGAGGATATACCAAGGTTAGATTATTGGTTCCATGGAAATCCATAAGGCAGAAACAAATAGAGACATTTTATTCTCTCATCTGCTGGTAGATTTTCCCTTGAGAAGGGCATTATATTTGTTTGGAAGAAATACTTGTGATAAGCTTGAGAGAAAGGTGAGGCCCCAGGGGCAAAGTCAGGTAACAAGAGGAAATGGGTAAATTTTCTTCCTAAGAGGGTTTCTGTCAATTCACAGGTATTTGTTTAAGCACCTTGGAGAGTCTGAATCTGCAGAGACAGGCTATGAAAAATGGACTCAAATGCTCTTTACAGAAAAAGGAATAGGGAGTATGGAGGGAGAAATTAAGGCGGGAGAAGCCAGAAGGGTGGGAGGCGTGGGAGGATGGGAAACCTTGGAGAGAAAACTACTCTGGTGACAACGCTCCTGGAAATGGGAAATATCTAATGTACTGCTTGACTTGATCTCCCTTTAATATCCACAGAGATTCGGTAAAGACCAGAAAATAAAGAAAAAGCGCTTGCAATAATGAGGTTCCTGTGATAATCAGTGAAGGGTCTGCATTCTGCTTCCAAGTTGACAAGGATCAAGGTGTAGTTAAAACATCTGGATGAGGGATGGCTGACCAGTGGAGGTTCTTTTCTAATAAAAATGTACATATTGCACATCCTAGCAGAGAGGCAGGAGAGGTGAGGGGAAAGGAGACTACAGCTCTGGGAGAGTGAAACTGATGACGTGAGGAACAAGAAGGGAAGAGAGAAAGAGCTAGAATTCTAGATAGAATTTGGGCAGGAAGCTCCATCATGATGCTAGCTCAAGTGCAGACATGGAGTGGCGGAGGATAGCAAGGAAAGGGACAAGTGAAACAGACATTCCCCCATCACTGAAGACTTGTGCAGCTCACACCACAAGCCCTGAGCAACATGGCAAAGAGGCCCAGCTAAGGGCCCAGCTAGGGCCCCCAGTTGGGACACCTGGGGACAAACCCCAGCTATACTGTCGATTACCCTACTGAGCTTTGGAGAAGCCATGCGCTATTTTCCTCCATCCGCTGTTACTTTTCTTTCTCCAGTTATGCCCAGTAGGTCAACCATGTAAATTTGCTAAGTGGAAAAAGGCAGCTTGCATGACTTGTCTTCTACTCCTGCTCCTTCCTCTCTTCACTTCCAACTTCTTCCCAAGGTCCAGAGCAGAGTGTCCCAAATTCGTGAGAATAAAGATTTTTTAACATCAAAGGTCTCCAGAAAAACTGCAATAGCAGCTGCTTCTACTGATTAAAAACACATAGTATCAAGAATATCTAGGGAATTTCCGGAGATCCAGTGGCCAAGACTCTGTGCTTCCAGTGCAGGGAGTCTGGGTTCAGTCCCTGGCTGGAGAACTAGACCCCACATGCCACAGCTAGGAGTCCACAGGCCACAGCAAAAAATCCCGCCTGCTGCAATGAAGATGGAAGATCCTGCTTACCACAGCTAAGACCCAGTACAGCCAAAGAAATTTAAATATGTATATAATGCAGTAATGTTTCAATTGGTTATTTATCTTATTAATTTTAACAACATCTAAATACAATTGAAAAAATAATGACATACACATTTGTTGGGATTAGCTCTCACTGTAACAGAAATCTGAAAAACTGGCTTAAACAACACAGAAATTAATTTTTCTATCACATGAAAGTCTGGTGTAGGGATTCACCAGTCATTGGCAACTCAAGCTATTTCTCCCTTTTGACTTCAGAGTCACTAGAGTATGTCTCATGTCATAGTGTTCCAAGATAGAATTCTTTCAATATTGCCACATCTGAAGAAGAAGAAGGGGTGATAAAGCCAAGAGCACAAGTCTCAGTTTTCTCTTAAGGAAATTTCTGGAAACTTCCATGTAATTGTTCCTTTTACAGCCCATTGACCAGAACTTCGTCACATGGCTACACCTAACTCCAAACAAGGCTAGAAAATTGAGTCTCTGTTTCTGGCTGCCATGTGCTCAGATAAACTATGGACATTCTATTGCAGCAAAACTAGTACTTTCTGAACCAACAGATACGTGTGATTAACAGTTACACACATGTTAGTATAGAGTCAGAACCAGATAGAAGCCAGTTCTCCCAAGTTTCCTGTTACTTGCTGTTTAGTATTATTTTTATTCCAGCTCCTTATCTTGCCCACTGAACTGCATACATCTCTCTACCATGGGCAGATGCCTCTCTGGTGACTTATCAGGTTTTCCTAAATTGTTATTTCCCTATGTGTGTGTGTGACATTCTGATAATGTATGTGATACTGTGTGTGGGTCCTCTCATGACACTTAACACCACATGGCAGAATATTCTTAAGTCCCAGCAGATAAAGGATTGGGGGCTTGGATGGTCTCTTGGGCACCTAAGGAAGTGCAGAGAAAGCAAGGAGACAGACAAGAGTTGCTTATGGCTCATGGAGGAATTCATAAGATAATCAAGAGAAGCTGCATTTGGCAGAGACTGAGATGAGACCCTTGGGGGTAAGTAAGAGGGTGAAATATCTGAATAATAAAGGAGTCTTAGTGCTTGGGAGATCTCCTGTGTAATATACTTTCAGAAGGTGGAAAAATATTTATGATTACTGCATTGTTGCTGTACCCAGCTCATGACTAAAGATGGGAGCCTTACAGTTTAAACAGCATAAAACCACAGATTCCAATTCCCTTTTCCTTTGTACATTGTTGTGAACGAGAAGGTAAAATTGGGGCCTTAAGATGAGTCAGAAAGCTGACACTCATCTTAGCACTATCTTTGAAATCCACAAAGGACAATTTTAAAACTAACTTCTTAGTTCCCTTAAAGGCTGGATCTTCATTTTAGATCACAAGAAGGAGGATTTACATAGAATATTACAGCTTTACATGCTTCATGTCAATTTCTGCTGAGAATCATTAATGGATATTGAGCTTAGCTTTGGACACCTTTCTGTATGAATGAGTGTTGGAAGCAACTCTTTAACCCTGTGAAACCTTTTTGGCTGATTGACTGCTTCCAACATGGTGAGGCAGAGGACTCAGTCAGGACTTAATCAGGGAAGAAGAACTACTGGGTGTATCAGGGAGGAAGGGATTCATTACACAGCTGTGGGAGATGCTGGGGAGGTGCGGGCCTGAAAGTAGGAGCTGGAGGATCAGAGAAAAGCCATTGATCTGCTGGTATGGCGGGCAGTATGGAACTTGCAGGAGAATCTACCTGGGAAACCAGACACATTTAATTGCCAGAGTAGGATCATGGAGACCTGATGAAAGATGTGATTTCTTCATAACTATTGCTTCTCAAAGCCTGCAGCTGAGCTTCAGGTGGGGGGTCTGCGGGGCTTTCTGTCAGTAGTGCTGGCAATTTGGAAGAGCTAGATCCAGAGCAGGAGAAAATGAGGAAGCATGGAAGTTGCCCACACCTCTGTCTGTCACTTGTGAAGAACAATGAACATGTATTCCTCCTGCTTTCTAAACCTTAAATTTCTCTTTTGGCCAACTCTATCTGGAACGATAAGGAGATTCTGGGAAACACGGTTCACACTGTACATATCCCCACTAAAATACCCAAAAGGGAGAAATCATAGTTTGTACAGTTTAAGAAAATTATTAAAATTCTAATATTAAATTAAATTATAATGTTAATGACTCCCTAGTAGACTGGTTCTTATATTTACAAGTACAAAAAAGAGAAAGTCATGGAAAAGTAAATAGTTACAAAATATCACTATATTCAGACTTATTTAAAACTGAAACCACTATAAAATTTTGTTCTTAAAATTCCCATCATAGATACAGTTTCAGTTTCTCATAGCTACAGTGGAAGAATGTCCAGGAGAATTGGTTGAACACTGAATGCTTTCCTGAGTTTGATAAAGTATCAGGAACATACGGCTGGAATCCATGGACTACAAAGTAATCCATGCCATTTAAAAAGGTGATTTATCCCAGTAACAATCCCACTAATAGTTTCACACTTGGTGCTTATTAATGCTCATTACAGCCTATCTCCCTCGGCTCCATTCAGCTTTAATTTCAGCTGTTTTCTAGCACATTAACAATATGGCAGCCCACCAAAGGGAGGACAGTCGCAGACTTAATGTTTTGTACAAAATCATTTGGCCACAGAATTGGATGGATTGGAAAACTTAAGAGCAAGATTCCATTCTACCAAGAAGATTCCAAGGAGCTGTGCATCTTGAAGTCCTACATACAGCCTTGTCTTCTTGACAGAGTAGCTGCCTCAGAGAAACATTAGCTTGAGAGCTTCTGAAGAAGAGGCCTCTTTGGTTTTGGGAGACTGCGGAGTATGGGACAGCACACTCAATTCCAGCCTCGGCATTCTCTGTCTGCTCTCTCCCAGGCGGAGGTGAGGCTGGAGGCATGAGAGGCGGTGTCTCTTTTTCCACAGGCTTCCTTTAGCTGTGCTCAGGGCTGGCCCAGGGCCCCCCTGGGGGAGGCTGCTACCTCTCCAGTGTTCTCCTTCCTCTCTCTTTTGTCTTATAGATATCCTTCCCCTGATGCTCTGTGTCCTCATTAAACCTTGGTTGTCCAAGGCCACTCACTGTTGTTTATCCCTTAGACCAGCCTTGATTGGCCAAAGTTTTATGCTTCAGAGTTTCCATTTTCTCTGCCCCTATAAACTGTCCTATTCTAGTGTCCCTCTGAGACCATCTTTCAGCTAATATCACAAGACGGCTAATGGATCCAGAAAGAATCAACAAGAGTCTATTGAGCGGTAGCAATTAGGTGTGTCGGGTTTCGCAGATTTCCCTGCAAATTCCAATAGGCAGTCTCACTGGAAGATAAATTGGACAAGCTTTTGGCAGTTTCCACTGGCCACCTATTCCACCTACATGCAGGGTAAATTATAGACATAAATGTTTGGTTAACTATTAATGTAATTGATGGCTGCTGATTGCTTAAAGTCATAAATGTTTTGCATAAATGTTTTGCTAAATAGATGCTTGTTGGCTAAAGTAGTCTTTTCTAGACTTTACCCAAGTATTTTGCTCTCTTAAATTACAGGGACAGGAAGGGTACTAATATTGCAGGAGAAAAGACAGTCTCTTCAATAAATGGTGCTGGGAAAACTGGACAACTACATATTAAAAAAAAAAAGAAACTTGAACATTCTTTAATACCATACACAAAAATAAACTCAAAATGGATTGAAGACCTAAATGTAAGACCAGATACTATAAAACTCTTACAGGAAAACTTAAGCAAAACATTCTGTGACATAAACGATAGCAATATCTTTTTCCATCCATCTTCTACAGTAATAGAAATAAAAACAAAAATAAACAAATGGGACCTAATTAAACCCAAAAGTTTTGTACTGCAAAGGAAACCATAATCAAAATGAAAAAACAACCCATAGAATGGGAGAAAATATTTATAATACACCCAACAGATTAATCACCCAAATTTATAAACAGCTCATAAAGCTCAATATCCAAAAACCAAACAACCCAATCAAAAAATGGACAAAAGACCTAAATAGACATTTCTTCAAAGAATATATATAGATGGCTATTAGGCACATGAAAAGATGCTCAATATCATTAATTAGTTGAGAAATGCAAATCAAAACTATGAATACAATGAGATATCACTTCACATAAGTCAGAATCAGTTCAGTTCAGTACAGTTACTCAGTCATGTCCGACTCTTTGCAACCCCATGGACTGCAGCACACCAGGCCTCCCTGTCCATCACCAACTCCCAGAGTTTACTCAAACTCATGCCCCTTGAGTTGGTGATGCCATCCAACTATCTCATCCTCTGTTGTCCCCTTCCATCTTTTCCAGCATCAGGGTCTTTTCCAATGAGTCAGCTCTTCACATCAGGTGGCCAAAGTATTGGAGTTTCAGCTTCAGCATCAGTCCTTCCAATGAATATTTAGGACTGATTTCCTTTAGCATGGACTGGTTGGATCTCCTTGCAGAATGGAGTCAGAATGGCCATCATCAAAAAATCTACAAGCAAGAGGTGCTAGAAAGGGTGTGCAGAAAAAAGAACTCTCTGAACTATTGGTAGGAATGTAAATTGGTACAGCCACTATGGTGAACAGTATGGAAGTTCCATAAAAATCTAAGAAAATAACTACCATATGAACCAGCAACCCCACTTCTGGGCATATATCCAGAGAAAAACATAGTTTGAAAGGATGCATGCACCTCAGCGTTCATTGTAGAAAGCACTGTTTACAATAGCCAAGACATAGAAGCACCTAAACATTAACTTACAGATAAATGGCTAAAGAAGATGTGATACATATAAACAGTGGAATATTACCCAGCCATTAAAAAGTGTGAAATAGTGCCATTTGCAGCAACATAGATGGACATGGAGATTATCATACTAAATGAAGTCAGACAAAGACAAATACATATTGCTTGTATGTAGAATCTAAAAAAAATTATATGAATTAACTTATTTACAAAGCAGAAACAGACTCACTGACTTAGAAAACAAATTAATGGTTACTAAATGGGGAAAGGTGGCTATGCTATGCTATGCTAAGTCACTTCAGTCGTGTCCGACTCTGTGCGACCCCATAGACGGCAGCCCACCAGGCTCCCCCGTCCCTGGGATTCTCCAGGCAAGAACACTGGAGTGGGTTGCCATTTCCTTCTCCAATGCATGAAAGTGAAAAGTGAAAGTGAAGTCGCTCAGTCGTGTCCGACCCTCAGCGACCCCATGGACTGCAGCCCTCCAGGGTCCTCCATCCATGGGATTTTCCAGGCAAGAGTACTGGAGTGGGGTGCCATTGGCAGGGAGGGATAAATTGGGAGTTTGCGATTGACATATACACATTACTATATTTAAAATAGATAACCAACAAGAATCTGTGGTATAGCATGGGGAACTTTGCCCAATATTCTGTTATAAACTAAATGGAAAAGGAATTTGAAACAAAGTAGATACATGTATATGTATAACTGAATCACTGTGCTTTACACCTGAAGCTAACACAACATTGTTAATCAACTCTACTCCAACATAAAACAGAAATTTTTAAAAATTAAAAAGTAAATTGAGGTATGGGGAGGGAGGAGGGAGGAGGGTTCAGGATGGGGAACACATGTATACCTGTGGCGGATTCATTTTGATATTTGACAAAACTAATACAATTACGTAAAGTTTAAAAATAAAATAAAATTTAAAAAAAAAATCACTTGAAAAAAAAAAAGTAAATTGAAACAAATAAACAAAAATATTCCAGCAGTGGTTCCAGAGGAGGAGCAGCAATTATGTATGGGTATACGGCCTGGAGGCAGAAATGAGAGCAAGGGTATCTGAGGCTCTAGGCCAGGTTCGTCAGCCCACCTGAGCATGTAGCAAGATTGGAAAAGGAGGTGAGTCATTTTTGGGGTCTCCCACAGGAAAGGGTAGGAAAGGCCCAGGTATAACCATGCCAGACAAAACAATTGGCTTAGACCAACTCAGTCAGTGCCTGTAAAGGGGTTTGAACCATACACTGGTACCCCTTTTCTAGAGGGTCTTAGATTTCTCAGACTGCCTTCACAGGTCCTGCCAGGGTGTCAGTACTATTCCATGTAGGTCTGGCCCATTCATGCATTAGAAGGTGTAGGACACTTTGCTTGTTGCATTTACTGCCTCCAGGGCATATTTGGTGTTTGGCACATGCCACATTTTATTGACTAAATTCTTCTTTTCTCACTGATCTATCCATTGATGGCAGGGACTAAATTTTGGTACGCTAGGGTCAGCTCCAAATCCCGTACGCAGAAGGAAGCCATGTGGTGGCTGCTGGCGGTGTTAGGCTAATTGCTTTGGCCACACAT
This sequence comes from Bison bison bison, assembly GCF_000754665.1. Lineage (NCBI taxonomy): Eukaryota > Metazoa > Chordata > Mammalia > Artiodactyla > Bovidae > Bison > Bison bison. Next base: position 10,450,520 of record NW_011495014.1, read on the forward strand.
AGTCGTTGAATAAGAAGCAGACTTGGAATGAATCTTGGTTTTCTTGATTGGTCACCTCTAACTTTAGGCTACACACAACCTCTCTGGGCCTCAGTTTCCTCATTTGCAACATGGAGGCTTGATAATCCTGCCTTTCTCCCAGGGTTCTTGGCAAGATCAATCAGATCATGCTTGTTAAAGTAGGTGGCCAGCTCCAAAACAGTATATAATTAATTGTAAGATGTGTATGAGATATTTATAAGTAGGTGGAAATTTTTACTTTTTATTTACCAAAATATATTTAAAGTCCTTATTTGAAAAGAACTTTCTGATAAGTCTGCTTAGGAATGAAGGTGAGATTCTAGTATTTCAAAGAAGGAAGTGAACACTCATACTCTATCTGAGATGAGTAGAGTTGTGTTTGTTTGTTTGTTTTTGCACAGGGAGGGAGAAAATAGAGTTAAGAGGCAAGAGATGAGGTAAAATCATGAGAAATTATCACCTCTAGGCTATATTTCTAAATTCACATGGGCCAGACTCCTTCCACTAAGAATTTCAAAAACACAACCTAAGAAAGAATTCCTGACCTCTTCAACTCATTGTCATCTTTAGAATGCTATCTCCAGGATGAGAAGTAGGCCTTTTATCTGCTCTGTATAGAGCCGGTTGGCAGGCTTCGGGAGTTTTAGATGATGCTAATAGTGAGTGCTGGTAAAACTAGAAGTCAGGGCAGGCCTGTGGGGTTAAAATGCGGAAGAATGAGGACAGCCAAAGATGGCTGTGCCTGGATCAGAGGGCGCCGGGCGTGGCAGAAGGACCAGGGGAGTGGCCAGCTGCGGAGAAAAGGGGAGCATACAGCTCAAGATGGAAAATTATGAACCAGGTGATACCATCAGGGAAAACCTGATGACTTCTGATATCATAACCAGAAACATAAGCCAAGTTCCTGAAGTGGAAATGGATCTACCTGAACATGGGTTAACAAGCCTTGAACTTAATGCTATTCTCTGTGGCCTAAGAACAGTCTTTTTACAATTATTGTAAATAATAATTACAGCTATTATTACAATTATTAAAGATTAAAAGTTCACCATCTTAGCCATTTCTTAGTATACCGTTCATCTGCATTAAGTACATTTGCACTGTTGGTCAACTGTCACCATCATTCACCCCCAGAACTTTTTCACCTTCTCAGACTCAAATTCCGTATCCATTTAACACCAACTCCCCATTCCATCCCTCTCCCAGGCTCTGGCAACTCCCCTTCTCCTTTCTGCTGGTATTAATTTGATTACCTTAGCCACCTCACATAAGCAGAATCACACAATATTTATTCTTTTATGACTGGTTTATTTCACTTCCTATAATGTCCTCAAGGTTCCTTCATGTTGTAGCCTTTGTCAGAATTCCTTCTTAAGTTGATCAATACTCCATTGTGTGTACCTAATACCTTTTGTTTACCCAATCGACAGTTTAGGTTGTTTCTGCCTTTTGGTTATTGTGAATAATGCGGCTATAAACAGAGGTGTACAAATACCTGTTTTGAGTCCTATTTTGACTTATTTTGGTTGTAAACACAGAGGTGGAATTGTTGGGCTATATGTTAATTCTGTTTAATTTTTTGAGGAATTACCTACTGTTTTCCACAGTGGATACACCATTTTATATTCCTACCAGCAATGCATAAGGGTTCTAATTTCTCTGCATCTATAAAAGCCTTTTTTGATGTCTCTTAAGTGCGACATAGGTTAGAAAACTACTGCGTTACCAACGGCAGTGATCTCACTTTGGATGGTGCGTATACCTTACAAAGATTTTGTAGGTCACCTTTGAGTGCAGGTAATTTGAATTATGGTCGCTGTACTGTAACATGGTATATCCCATGGCTGATCTGTTTTTTTTGTGATCTGCTCCCTCTTTTCTTGGTTATACCTTTGAATGGTGGCTTTGTGGCCAGACACATAACTCATCCCTGCTCCCAGAGAAAGAAGTAGCTTAACTTACTGGCTTAGAATTTCTAACTTCTCTTTAGAAAGTTGTCATTTTCACTTCATTCCAGACTGAGGAGCGGACTTTGGGTCTAGACAATGTAAACTACTCAGAAAGCCCTTCTGTTACCTGAGCCTGGCATAGAAATGGATTATTTTAAAGAAATATATGGACAAACATAAAATAGGAGAGAGAGAGTGAGTGGAGGATGAGGACATTCTGTGGCAGTGGTAGGAATAGTCAAGCAAACCCTTTGATGGGGGCTGTAGAGGGTGCAGGGAATGGGGAGCTGAGTGAGCAGAGAGGAAGCTTCTCAAGCTGTCTTCCTAGCAGTCTCCCCCTGCCTTGGGCAGGTAGTGGTGGCTTAGTCTTTCAGACATGTCTGACTCTTGCAACTCTGTGGACTGTAGCCTGCCAGGATCCTCTGTCTATGGAATTTTCCAGGCAAGAATACTGGAGTGGGTTACCATTTCCTTCTCCAGGGGATCTTCATGACCCAGGGATCAAACTCAGCTCTCCTACATGGCAGGAGGATTCTTTACCAAATAAGCCACCCACCAGGGGAGCCCTTGGTCAGGTGGGGCTCTTGCAATGGAGTCATTGGCGATGTTGCAAGATGCAAAGAAACCCTCTTCCCTATTTGGGGTGTCAAATTTTTTTTGTCATTGATGGTCACATTTTCAACTTTCTAATATTTGAAGAGCATCAAAAATGAATAGAGAGTATAGGCATACCTCAATTTATTGTGGTTCACAAATAATTGTGTTTTTACAAGTGGAAGCTTTGTGACAATCCCACCTTGAACAAGTCTATTGGTGTCATTTTTTAACAGTGATTGCTCACTTCGTGATCTGTGTCACACTTCATAATTCTTGCAATATTTCCAACTTTTAAAATCATTATTACATTTATCATGGTCTTTGATGTTACTATTGTAACTGTTTTTTGTTTGGTATATTTAAGGTATAGACATTGTTATTTTGACAACACTATTGCACACTTAATAGACTACAGTATAGAATGAATATAACTTTCACACACACGGGGAAACCAAAACATTTGTGTGACTTGTCTTTATTGCAGTGATCTGGAACCAAACATACCTCTGAGGTATGCCTGTATATTATTTTCCAAGTTGATTTTTATGTTTCTTTAATTTTACTTAATTTTTTAGATTCCCCAAATGAGAATTTAAAAAAAAATATCTGCCCTTATGAAGTGTTTCTGAGGTAGTTCATCCTGATTCCTCATGGTTTATTCTGATTTTTCTGAAAAGGATCTCAGGATTTATGCTCCAAATGGCTTTTCCCCAGGCTGGCAAGGAAGGTACCTTAATCAGTCAGGAATTGAGGTCTTGCCAAGGGAAAGAAGTCAGCCCAGAACAAGTATCCACCTGCCTTGAAGCCAGGAACAAACTAGCTTTAGGTGTGATCATTGACTGATTATGAATTTCATGTTAGCTTAGATTGGGGATGATAAGCCTGGGTTGGTTTGGACCAAGAGTGTTAAATTCCCCATGAACTTGCAGTAAGTCATCCAGCGCCTGGTCTTGTTTCATGGGAGTCATTGCAGCTAGTGACTCCCACAGGTACCATCATGGTAACTCCCTTCTCCTACACGTGTTCTTCAGACAAGTTCTTACCTGACCTGGGCGAGATGGAGGGAGACCAACAGGGAGGATTCCAGGGACAGGAGGCCACCTGCTCCTTCAGTCAGTCATCTGAGACTTGTCCTGACTCGGCTAAGAGCATCGCTAGGAAACCACGATGTTCAGTGATGCATGCTCGCACGCAGACCTTGGAAATCTATTCAACATCGGGCTGTCCTTCTATGATTGATTTAAATGTTTGATGCTTTTTGAAAAAAGCTTTATTTGAAAATTAACTTTTTTTTTTTTAAAAAAAAGGCAAACTATATGAAACAATAAAAAGTTCTGCATTCCCTCATCCTAGCTTCCAGTGCTGAGGATATATTCTTTCAGGCATATTCTGCACACACACACACACACACACACACACACACATATATGTATACACAGTGAAGTTGTATTGCTCAGTCATGTCTGACTCTTCGCAATCCCATGGACTGTAGCCTACCAGGCTCCTCCATCCATGGAATTTTCCAGGCAAGAGTACTGGAGTGGGTTGCCATTTCCTTCTCCAGGGGACCTTCCCGACCCAGGGATCGAACCCAGGTCTCCCACATTGCAGGCAGACACTTTACCTG
>NW_011495014.1:10454813-10472112 GCF_000754665.1 Bison bison bison
AAGCACAAATATATAAAACCCAGGCCATATTGGGCTTCCCTGGTGGCTTAGATGGTAAAGAATCTGCCTACAATGCAGGAGAACTGGGTCTGCTCCCAGGGTCAGGGAAGATCCCCTGGAGAAGGGAATGGCTACGCACTCCAGTATTCTGGCCTGGAGAGAATTCCATGGACAGAGGAGCCTGGCAGGCTATAGTCCATAGGGCCACAAAGAGTTGGACATGACTGAGAAATTAATACTTTCAGGTCATATTATTATATGGCCATACAATCCACTTTATAGAATAGATACCCTTTGATGTCAACTCATCTGGATATAATCACAATAAGTAATCTACTTTCTGACAGTATTATAGATTCATATTTAAATCAGGTTCCGAACCTCAGCTCAACCAGAGTGTTTAGCTGAGTGTCACTGGTACAACTGGCCCTGGGCTGTTGGCTCCCGCTGCTGCTTGCCCCCATGCTCCTTGTGTGTCCACCGCAAGGACCATGGCATCTTATCAAGTGCCTGTGGAGGCTCAGGCAAGGACTCCTGGCGAGGGAGAGTGAGCATGTAGCCAGTTTGGCAGGAAAATCCAATGGCCTCCAGGCTCTGTGATCATCCAAGTGCTGGCAGGACTTTGAATGTTGTCTGGGTCAGCGGAGGCTGGTGCTTTTTCTCATGAATGGGCCAACATCAGCTGCCAGCCAGAATCTCCAGAAATCTACGGTTGGTTGGTTTGTGGCCCAGACGTGCCAAGTAGTCAAATTTCTGGAGTCTTCCTTGTTTTATCCCTGCTGTAGTGCAGGGGCACTTGCCACCATTGTTTGGGGGTTTGGGGACTAGGGGAGTCTTGCTGTTCTTAATTCTTTTGGACGATCATAATTTGACTAATTTCTAGCATTTCAGAAGCAATTTTCTCTCAACTAAGACTCCCTCTTCTGAGCTGCCTCTTTGGGATGATGACTTCCAGGCCCTCCCATCTTTTGCCCTGACCACTTTCTTGAGCTCCTAGTCTGTTAAACCAACTTCCTTCCAAAAAGTTCACCCTGCAATTCAGGCCCACGTCTAATTTGTTCAAAGTGAGGCTAATATCTTCACCTGAAAACCTGTCCTGTTTCTTGTTTCTACCCATCTAGTCATTCTAGAGAGAAACCACTTCAATCATTCTTAATTTTTTTCCTCACTAATTGTTAAGTCCTGTTGATTCTAGCTCCAAAATGTTTTTCAAAATGTCTCCCTTTTCTCTCGTCCCACTGCTACTGCCTCTATTGAGTCTGTCATTATCTCCTGATTCAATAAATATTTACTAACTACTATTATGTACTGGAGACACTTCTGCCATTCAGGGATTCATGGTTTAATGATTCCATTTAACTTGCAGAGGGATCTTACTGAATCACAAATCTGCTCATAATCTATCTCTGCTCAAAAACCCACATTAGCTCCTTGCTGTCTAAGGGGCTTCCTGGGCTCAGTAGTAAAGAATCTGCCTTTGGAGGGACCAAAGGCTACCAGTGATTCTCCAAAGGTCCTCTGGATCTTGCGTTCTGAGTAGGTCTCCAGTAAATATGAATACAAAATGTACCTCTGATTTGGAGATTAGTACCTGTTTAGTTATTTTAAACTTGTTTTGAAAGTTTTGTAAGAGCCTTTCTTTGCATTTAAGAAAGTGTGATTGTGAGAGTTTCTCCCTACCACCCCCTCACCCCCACCCACCATAGCTCCAGCTCCTCGAGGGAGAAGTCTGCTAAGGAGGCTACTGTCCTGGAAGACAAAGGCTGGAGCTCAGTCTCAGTTAGTGGGCTTTATGTTTATTAAGATATTTAGATGGTAGCATAGGAAATAGAGGAATGCAAATCCATTATATTGCACACATTATATTGCATTATATTGCACACCTCTTCTGAGGGGTGCAAATCCATTATATTGCCTCAGGGCAATCTACCCTGCTCAATAAATTGCTCCAGACTTGTTATGGATTATGCCCCCACCTCTAAATTCATCTTTTGAAACCCCAACCCTCGGTACATCAGAAGGTGACTATTTGGAAATACTGAATTTCCAAATACAGTATTTCCTAATTATATCTAAAGAGATAATTAAGTGGAAATGAGGCAAGCCCTAATCTGATAGTGTGAGCCCTGATCTGACAGGGCTACTGTCTTTATGAGAAGAGAGGGGAGGTCTCAGGGACGTGCACACACAAAGAAAAGCAGGCGAGGGCACGGTGAGAAGGCGGCCATCTGCAAGCCTAGGGGAGAGGCCTTAGGAGAAACCAAACCTGCCCACGGTGTGATCTTGGACTTCCGGCCTCCAGAACTGTGAGAAAATAACTGTGGCTTCTCTGTGTTGAAGCCACTAAAACAGTCATATTTTCTCATGGCAGCCTGAGCAGACTAATATGAGACCCAAACAGCTACATTCTGTTGTATTTAGTGAGTATTAATTTGTCACTCAAATGTTCATTCACTCAACAAACAGGCACTGACTGTCTCCTGACACTAAAGCCCAAGTCTTGTAAAGGAGACACAGTCCCTTTCATCACTGGGTGGTGGAGACAGACCTGGGAGGGGCCAGAGCAGGAGAGAAGGGTCTGGAAATGAGAGAGCCTGGTGGCCCGGTCCTGCTGGGTGCTCCAGTGAGGGTGGAGAGAATGATTAAGGAGGCTGAGGGGAGGAGGTCACTGGTCCCAGTTCACTCGGGCTTTGGAGGCCAAGTTGAATGGTGATGACATTTAGGCAGGGAGCACAGAGGTTCTGGGGGCAGAACAGAGCTGGGGGTGCTCTGAGGCAGAAGCTGCAATCAGGATGGAGGGAAGGACACACGTGTAATAGCCTTGTCTTCCAGGTGCCCCACAAGGGAATGAGGGACTTTAAAACAGGGGGCTGGCTTACATTTTGGTCATTAGAGTAGAATGAAAGGCACACTGCACTGAGTTCTCCTTCCCTCTTCTACCATTTGCCCAAAAAAGGCAATTTCTGGGGAACTTTTTCTACATATGTCTCACCCTTAAACACACACACACAGCTGCTTGAGCAAAGGTGTCATTACTAAGCCCTGCTCAGTTGGAAGTACACAAACCTCACTGAGCACAACTCACTCAACCAGTTCTACAGAGAGGGAAGTGCAGACAGACGCCACCACCTGTGCAGGCAGGAAGCCTCAGGCTGCCTTGATGTCTCCCTCCCACTGACCCTGCCCTTGGAAATCTCTCCCTCCCCGGCACTTTCCTACCCACCCCTCGCTCCTTCAGCTCATCACCTCTCCCCTAATGCTAACCTTGATGAGAACAGATTCAAGCCAACCAGGTTGTATATAATACCTCAATTCTTTTTGTTAGACACCAGTGACAACCCAACAGTTTGAGGAGGGGAGCTTTTAGCCTCTGCTTCACAATCTCCCTTCTGGTTTGTAATGCCAAGGATCTTAGCTGGAATCTGTGAAACACATCTTTGTTTTCATCAGCCTCTCATTGACACTCAGTATCTCCTTCAGTCATGAATAGAGACAACCACCACCTCAGTCATTAACTCCCGTGTCTTTTCAGCAGGAGAAATCATGGGTATTTTTCTATCACATTTTAGATGTTGTGGACCCTCAGAATTTCATTTATAGTTATCACTAAAAACAGAGACACCACGCTGTTGACAAAGTTTTGACATATCTATAGTCGAAGCTTTGGTTTTTCCAGTAGTCACGTACGGATGTGAGAGTTGGACCATAAAGAAGGCTGAGTGCCGAAGAACTGACACTTTCAAAGTATGGTGCTGGAGAAGACTCTTGAGAGTCCCTTGGACTGCAAAGAGATCAAACCAGTCAGTCTCAAAGGAAATCAGTCCTGAATATTCATTGGAAGGACCGATGCTGAAGCTGAAGCTCCAATACTTTGGCCACCTGATGCAAAGGGCCAACTCACTGGAAAAGACCCGGATGCTGGGAAAGATTGAGGGCAGGAGGAGAAGGGGGCAACAGAGGATGAGATGGTTGGATGGCATCACTGACTCAATGGACATGAGTTTGAGCAAACTCAGTGAGATAGTGAAGGACAGGGAAGCCTGGTGTGTGGCAGTCCATGGGGTCACGAAGAGTCAGTCACAACTTAGCAACTGAACAACAGCAGCAGCAGCAGCAGCATAATTATTAGAACTGCCTCTGGATTATGTTATTGCACAGTTTCTGTTAGCTAAGGAGCACCCAGAGTTCCGTGGCATAGTAAAGCTTAGGAACCTCTGCCCCGGGCTGTAACTTACAGGTCTGAGAAGGCTCCCTAGTGAAAACAGCTGCAGCCCTGCCCTGTGGATTCCGAGCCCGGGGCCTCGATCCTTCATTCGTTCCTGTAGTGGTTCAAGACAGACCGAGAGCTGATAGTTTCTGAGGAAACTCTTGTCCTGGCCTCAGATGAGACCTGGAGTGCTCTGTGTAGTGCTGGGGTACCACCACCCCAGGCCCCTGCTCCAGGCTGGGCCAACTTCTACACTCCTCAGTCATTTGTCTACGAACTGGAAATGCCTGCGACAAGACACAGAGACTGATGGCAATATACCTGTGAACGAAGTGCCGTCTCATTCTCTATTCCTGGGTACAGCCTTCTTCAAGCCTTCCTCCCCACGGGGATCTCCACCCAGCACACGACACTGCTTCCCCCATCCAGACACGCCGCCCACATCCTCTGTTTCACGCTGCTTCTCTCTTACACGTGATGCTTTGACTCAAACGCCCTCCTCCCAGCCATCTGTCAAAATCCTGCTATCCTCCTGTTCCCCTTCACCTCTTGGCTCAAGCTTTACTTTTAAAAAACTTAAAGTAATTTAAATTTAAAAAATTATTTAATTTTTAAAAATTTAATTAAAAAATTATTAAGGTTGAAATTCATATAACACAAAATGAATCATTCTAGAGCGAGCAGTTTCATGGCATCCAGTACATTCACAATGTTATGCAACCAACATCTCTGTCTAGTTCCAAAACATTCCCAGCATTCCAAAATAAAACTTAATACTCATTCAACAGTTGCTCCTCTTTCAACACTCTCCCAGCCCCTGGCAACCAGTCCACATTCTGTCTCTATGGATTTGCATGTCTTGGATATTTCATATGAATGGAATCACACAAGATGTGGCCTTTTGGGTCTGGCTTCTCTCATTCAGCATAATGTTTTCCAGGCTCACTGAAGTTGTAGTACAAAGTACACAGTGCTAATTCACTTCAGTCATTTTTATAGCTGAGTACTATTTCACTGCATGGATGCACCAGAATTTGTCTATCATTTCATCCACTGATGGACGTTTGGGTTGTTCCTGCTATTGTGGATGGTGCTGCTACGTGAATAGTGTTGCTATAAACATGCGAGTACAGAGATTTGTTTGAGTGTTCAGTTCTTTTGTATATATATCTAAGAGTGGATTTACTTGGTCATATGGTAATTCTATGTTTAACTTCTTGAGGAACTGCCAAAGTGTTTCCACAACAGCTGAACTATTTTGCATTCAAACCAGCAATGCACAAGGGTTCCAACTTCTCCACATCCTCATTAACACTTGCTATTTGAAGCTTTACTTTTTTAAAAAACAGGGGAATAGTTTTTCTATTTACTTTGTGATTATTATGTGAAGCATCATTTAGTTCTTTAAGCCAAATTTTCCAATCAAGCATAGAAAACATAGAAGGCAATCATTTTGGAGAATGGACAGGCTAATTAATTTAATTAGAATTGAAAACCACCTTTCCAGTTATTTCATTTACTATGACTTATGCTGAAGCTTTACTATGTTGATGTGGGCCTTTTAAAACTAATTTTGCTTCTTTTTGGCTGTGCTGGGTCTTTTGTGCTGCATGGGCTTTTCTCTAGCTGTGGAGAGCAGGGGCTACTCTCACTGCGGTGCTTGGGCTTCCCATTGTGGGAGCTTCTCTTGTTGTGGAGCATGGGCTCTACGGTGCACGGGGCTCAGTGGCTGTGGTCCCCAGGCTCTAGAACACAGGGTCAATAGCTATGGTGCACTGGCTTAGTTGCTCTGTGGAATGTGGGATCTTCCTGGTTTAGGGATTGAATTCCTGTCTCCTGCATCGGCAGGTGGATTCTTTGCCACTGAGCCACCAATGAAGCCCCTGCAGCTTTACTTTTTAAACCCTTCAATAATTTCTTCCCTTTTATGCCCCCTCCAGACTCTCCATACCCGTACCTGATCCATTCCTGCAGCACTGCCCTTAATCACACTATATTGTAATTCTATACTGTTATTCTGTGCTTGCACATCTCTTTCCATCGTTAGACTTGCCAGGCTGAGGTTGCTTGTGGGCAGAGATCCCTTGGTACCTGCAGAGAAGTGCTGGCCCCTCGGGTGGGCAATAGGTGTCTGAAGCCTAAATGTGTGACTGAAGGGCTCATGGGCTCCCTCCTGTGGCGAGCAGAAATAAACCTACAAACCAGCCTCCTTGCCTGAAAAATCCCATGGACAGAGGAGCCTGGAGGGCCACAGTCTAAAGGGTCACAAACACTGAGTCACTGAGCACTCACGCAGTCTCACCTGTCCTGGTCTGCCCTGACATACAAAAAGCCTTCCAATGAAGACAAATGAGACACCAGATGGGCAAGCATGCTGAGCTCTTTGGAGAAGAGAGCCTGTGTAAATCCACATCTTTTCTTGGAGAAACAAAGTAAATGACTCCAAACTGTCTTTGCTTTATCTTGCCTGAACAAGTAAGTTTGGAGGATGAAAAGAGCTCTTAGAGGTGCATATATGAATCATCATGCAATAAATGTAAGCCTTCTGGGGAAACTGACTCTGGCACGAAACGCTCTTGCCTAGTGACGCGGTGAACGTGTGCCCCTGCGTGACTTAGCCCTTTCTTCTCCCTTGTTTGTCACTGTAAAACTGGAAGAGCTTTACATTCCTGCTCCTGCCACCCACTTCAGAGCATTTGTCCACTTTCCATTTATCAAAAGGCATCAGAACGTGCTAGGCCCTAGGAAAGCAAACATAAATCAGGTCACATCCTGTTCCCAGTGTATCCCTGTGTAAGATGAAGCACGTTAAGAAGCCACACACCTGGATTACTTCGGAGGAAAGAAATCTCCATGGAAGGAAATATAACATTTGTTTATAGGCACACATGACAGATGTGGGGAAGAGCAGTTAGAGGTGCTTTATTTTGGTTTTATTTTGTCGGGTGGGTCCCATCCTTTGACAAAGAGCTAAATATTTTTCAGATGTGTTGGCAGTTTTAGGGCTATTATAATACTTATTTTTCTAGCACCAATAGAAAGGCAGTAGATTAGGTCAGGGAGAAGGATCTGACTATTGAGATTTTCTCAGTTGAAGTTTTTCACCATTAAAAAAAATAATAAAAAAGGCCTTTATGTATGGGAGAGGCAACTTAGGATAAGAAGGTGCGATTTGCAATTAAAGTCCTGGGTTTGAGTCCCAGTTTTGCTACTCATTTGTCATATTCCAATGGACAAGTCTCTGGACCTGGGGTGCTCACTGGGGTCTATCTTTCCTGTCACATCCCTATCTTGAGGAATTTGAATAAGTAAATCTGGAGGCATTTCAACAGCTTATTATACCATTCTGAGATCAAAGGCTTTGTTCTTGAACCCTAATGTCACAGTCTTCATTTCTGAGTTCAGATGGACTGTTGTAAAAGCTATCCTGCTGTTGTTAGTATGATGTGAATTTCGGCCTTCAGGCTAGAGTTGCTGTTAAGATGGGTAGTTGTCTCTGAACACCAAAGCCTGAACATCTGCTTTAACCAAGTTTAAGTTGTGTGGCTTTACCTTCCAGAGTGCCCCACAGAAATCTTGTTAGATCTGGATAATTATGCCCCAATCCCTTCCCCTGATACCTGTGGGCTCATCAGGCTTCCTTTCTTGTGCTTCTCCAGGCCTCCCCACTTCTGTGCCCACCTGCTGGTTTCACTTTTGCACTGACTCTGATGAAGAGTTTAGTCCCCTTTTGAGATGCCCCCAAAGGACCCCTGACTCACTAGTGGGCCTTACAGACTAATCTGAAATCTTGATGGGATTGTGGGGGGGCAAGTCCAGGGACGCTTACACATGAAGGTGTGGCCAGCCTTCTCTCACCTGGCTTTCTTATTTTTCCATTTGTTCTTTTCATCTTCCCTTTCTTAGGCTGCAATTTTAAAAATAAAAGAGGTCCTCCCCCAGGGTGTAGCCAGAACCATTGTGTCCATTCAGGCCTCAGATTCTTATCAAATATTTTCCTATCAGAAACAGCCTTTTCTTCCCCGGGGGAGTTCTTGCTTTGGGAACCCATCCAATCCTTAGGGGCTCAGGCTGGGAGGCCAGTCCCAGGGCAACGTCAGTGAAACCTGCCAGGATTTGACGGCTTGGATGTCCCTTTTTACCCACGACCTGTACTTGGTACTTAACATAAAACTCTAAAGCAATTGACTTTCCACCATAAAGTTTATCATTAAAGTGTTCTGAGGCATTCTGTTTTTGAATCCCACACTCCCTGCAGATTTTCTGCAGACAGGGCCATCTGGTGGGACTTCCTCCAGATGACCACAAGAGGGCACATGATTGCCAGCTCATAAGGCCCTCTGCACAGCCAACAGCCAATTCCTGGGGCTTTGCTATAGAAAGGACAGTTTCTGTTTGTTTGTTTGTTTTCCCTCAGAAACAGGAGGAAAGCAGTTGAAATTCCCAGGATGCAGCTAAGGCATTTTCTACGGCATTCATCTGTGAAATGTTGGCTGCGAGAAGCAGACATTCTTGCGGGCAAAGGAAAGACCGCATTCTCTGTTTCTCTCGCGTAGTCCCAGCCCAGGGAGAAGAAAAGGGCTGCAGAAAGTTGGACAAATGATTTTTGTTGTTCCTGAGATTACTAGTAGAATATGCTGGTGGGCTACATGTGTCTAGCAGGCTTCATGGTATAGTATAAATAAAGTGTGGAATTAGGTCTATATGGGATTCATTTCCCTTTCCCAAGCTTCCTGTCAAGAGGGCTGCTGACAACCCTGGAGAAACTCCAACAGTAACCTGATGTGAGGTCGAGAGGTGTTAGGATTGTCCCTTGGATTGGGGCCCTCGGGCCCTGATTTCAGATGAAGGGGTGATGAGACACTATTCTGGAGGGGAACATGGAGATAGTGATGGGATGGGAAAGTTAAGTGGGGTGAGTAAGCATGAGTGTAGGTCAAAAGTCAGAAGTGGCCTTTTAGAGATCAAAATTAGATTGCTTAACTTCTAAAGTAGCAGACAAAAATTCAACTATAAGTGAAAATGAAGGAAGAAAAAAAAGGAATTAGAAACAAAAAAACCTGTACTATCAATGAGAACTCTCAGCTCAGATGTTGAACTAAGTCCTCATAAGACAGTCTGGAAATGTTGCCCAGCTCCAGCACCTACCAACTCTGTGACCTTGGGCTGGATACACAGTTTCTCTGAAACTCTTTCCTCATCTCTAATATGGGGAAAACTATCATGGCTACCAGCTGGCTATGAAGAGTAAATAGCATAATGTGCGTGAGAGTGCTCTCCTACGTGGCTCTTTGTAGACAGTGAATATTCTAGTTCTCTCCTCTCTTCTCCCTCTTTAGCAAATCTAGCTTATTAACACTTACTCATTCAAGAATATTTCCTGAGTACCTGTATCAGTTAGGTTGCTTTCAATTGCAAGTGACAGAAAACCTCACCTAAATGGCAGTAAACAATAAGGAAAAGGTATTATCTCGTTGGGCTTCCCTGGTGGCTCAGGGAAGAACCTGCCTGAGATCTGGGTTCAATCCCTGGTCTGGGCAGGGCAGTTCTAGGGTGGGTTACTGTGGAGTCTCAGCACAATTACCAAGGACTTGACTCCTTTGCTACTTTAGCTCCGTTGTCCTCAGCAAGTTTATGTCTGTCCTGGTGCCTCTCTCTCCAAGGCTGCAGAACAGCAGCTCCTCACTCTCCTGGAAGTGGGCCTGGGCTCTTTCCTCTCACGCAACTCTTCAGAATTCTCCTAGAACTGTTTTCCAGAAGTTGCCCCAACAGACCTTATCTCATGTCTCATGGACCAAAAGTGGGTTACTTTGCTCCTCCCTGAATCAGTTCCTGGTGAGATGAATGAGTTTCTGTGATTGGAATGGACCAGTTGTCATCCACCCTGAGATGTCCCTTCAGTTCAGTTCAGCTCAGTCGTGTCTGCCTCTGCGACCCTATGGACTGCAGCATGCCAGGCCTTCCTGTTCATCACCAACTCCCGGAGTTTACTCAAACTTGTGTCCATTGAGTCAGTGATGCCATCCAACCATCTCATCCTCTGTTGTCCTCTTCTCCTCCCACCTTCAGTCTTTGCCAGCATCAGGGTATTTTCCAATGAGTCAGTCAGTTCTTCACATCAGGTGGCCAAAGTACTGGTGTTTCAGCTTCAGCATCAGTTCTTCCAAAGAACACTCAGGACTGATCTCCTTTAGAATGGACTGGTTGGATCTCCTTGCAGTCCAAGGGACTCTCAAGAGTCTTCTCCAACACCACAGTTCAAAAGCATCAACTCTTTGGTGCTCAGGTTTTTTTTATAGTCCAACTCTCACATCCATACATGACCACTGGAAACACCATAGCCTTGACTAGATAGACCTTTGTTGACAAAGTAATGTCTCTGCTTTTTAATATGCTGTCTAGGTTGGTCATAGCTTTTCTTCCAAGGAGCAAGTGTCTTTTAATTTCATGGCTGCAGTCACCATCTGCAGTGATTTTGAGCCCCCCAAAATAAAGTCTGTCACTGTTTCTACTGTTTCCCATCTATTTGCCATGAAGTAAAGGGATCAGATTCCATGATCTTTGTTTTCTGAATGTTGAGTTTTAAGCCAACTTTTTCACTCTCCTCTTGCACTTTCATCGAGGCTCTTTAGTTCTTCTTCGCTTTCTGCCATAAGGGTGGTGTCATCTGCATATCTGAGGTTATTGACACTTCTCCTGGCAATCTTGATTCCAGCTTGTGCTTCATCCAGCCCAGTGTTTCTCATGATGTACTCTGCATATAAGTTAAATAAGCAGGGTGACAATATACAGCCTTGACATACTCCTTTCCTGATTTGGAACTGATGCGTAAGCAGTGGCTGCATGGCACGGGAGCGACTGTGAGATGTCCCTTAGTTTTCCAGAATTGTTGATGCCAGAAAAAAATCAATTAGGTAAAGACAGAAGGGAAGAAATCGCTTTTGGCAGGCAACCAAGGGTATTTTCTAGGCACTGTAGTTGGTGTTGAGCATACAGTAGTTAAGCCTAGAGGAGGGCATGGCAACCCACTCCAGTATTCTTGCCTGCAGAACCCCATGGACAGAGGAGCCTATCAGGCTACAGTCCATGAGGTCCCAAACAGTTGGACACGACTGAAGCAACTTAGCACAAGCGACTGAGCACGCAAGGACACAACAGTAGTTAAGACAGACACCATTCCTGGGGAGCTTGTATGAGAGGTCACAGACAAGTAAACTGGCATTAACAGTATCGTGTGTAGGTGCTATGCAGAAAGAACTGTATGGCAGTGACCCATGATTGGCGGCAAGGGAAGACTTCTGGAGGAGTTGCTCTTTGAGATAAAATAGGCATTTTCCAGGTGATTAGCGGTAGTAGTAGAATGAGAGCTTGCATGAGAGCCCTGGGAGCAAGAGTGATTATAGTATATTCAGGAAGTGGAGAGAAGTTCACCCTGGGAGGGGAGACTGAGATAGAGTTGGCTGGGTGGGTAATAGGGGCCAATCACAAAGCCCATGGAAACCATGTGGGGGAGTTGAGATTCTATTCTGACAGCAATGGGTCAAGTACATTGAGAGCAATGATCTTCAAAATGTGGGTATGAAATCAACACAGTAGTTCATAACCCACATATAAAAATAATGGTGAGTTAAGTAGTAATTACTATAGTCTATCACAGCACTTCTCTGAGAGTTTCATGTATCACTGTTAACTCTGATCCTCAGATGTTGGTTCCATTTTTATCTCCATTTTGCAGATGAGGAAGCTGAAGTACTTGTCTAAGGTCTGTTACGTCTTGAATTGTGTCCCCCTCAAAACAAACATGCTACAGGGCTAACTCTCACCATCTCAGGCGGTGGTTTAGTCACTAAGCTGTGTCCAACTCTTGTGACCCCATGCACTGTATCTTTCCAGGCTCCTCTGTCCATGGGATTTCCCAGGCAGGAATATTGGAGTAGATTGCCATTCCCTTCTCCAGGGGATCTTCCCAACCCAGGGACTGAACCCAGGTCTTACACTTTGCAGATGGATTCTTTACTGACTGAGCCACCAGTTTTCATTCCAATCCCAAAGAAAGGCAATGCCAAAGAATGTTCAAACTACCGCACAATTGAACTCATCTCACATGCTGGCAAATTAATGCTCAAAATTTCCCAAGCAAGGCTTCAACAGTACATGAATTGAGAACTTCCAGATGTTCAAGCTGGATTTAAAAAAGGCAGAGGAACCAGAGATCAAATTGCCAACATCCGCTGGATCATGGAAAAAGCAAGAGAGTTCCAGAAAAACATCTATTTCTGCTTTATTGACTATGCCAAAGCCTTTGACTGTGTGGATCACAACAAAATGTGGAAAATTCTGAAAGAGATGGGAATACAAGACCACCTTACATGCCTCCTGAAAAATCTATATACAGGTCAAAAAGCAACAGTTAGAACTGGACATGGAACAACAAACTGGTTTCAAATAGGAAAAGGAGTACATCAAGGCTGTATATTGTCACCCTGCTTGTTTAACTTGTATGCAGAGTACATCATGTGAAATGCTGGGCTGGATGAAGCACAAGCTGGAATCAAGATTGCCAGGAGGAATATCAAGATGGTACCACCCTTATGGCAGAAAGCAAAGAGGAACTAAAGAGCCCCTTGATAAAAGTGAAAGAGGAGAGTAAAAAAGCTGACTTAAAACTCAACATTCAAAAAATGAAGATCATGGCATCCAGTACCATCACTTTATGGCCGTGAGAGACTTTATTTTCTTGGGCTCCAAAATCACTGCAGATGGTGATTGCAGCCATGAAATTAAAAGAAGCTTGCTCCTAGGAAGAAAAGCTATGACAAACCTAGACAGCATGTTAAAAAGCAGAGACATTTGCTGACAAAAGTCCGTCTAGTCAAAGGTATGGTTTTTCCAGTAGTTCATGTGTGAATGAGAGTTGGACAATAAAGAAGGCTGAGCACTGAAAAGTTGATGCTTTTGAACTGTGGTGTTGGAGAAGACTCTTGAGAGTCCCTTGGACTGCAAGGAGATCCAACCAGTCCATCCTAAAGGAAATTGGTCCTGAATATTCATTGGAAGGACTGATGCTGAAGCTCCAATACTTTGGCCATCTGATGCAAAGAACTGACTCATTGGAAAAGACCCTGATGCTGGGGAAGATTGAAGGCACGAGGAGAAGGGGATGGCAGAGGATGAGATGGTTAGATGGCATCACCGACTCAATGGACATGAATTTGAACAAGCTCTGGGAGTTGGTGAGGGACAAGGTGGCCTGGCATACTGCAGTTCATAGGGTTGCAAAGAGTTGGATATGACTGAGCAACTGAATTGCACTGAACTGAGCCACCAGGGGGAATCCCCACCATCTCAGAATGGGTCTTTATTTGGAAATAAGGTGTTATAGATATCATGAGTTAAGATGAGGTCATACTGGAGCAGAGTGGCCCCTAATCCAACATGGCTGGTGTTGATATCAGAAGAAGACTATGTGAAGTCAGGGACACAGGGAGAGCACCATGTAAAGATGGAGGAGGAGAGGAGAGTGATGGGTCTACAAACCAAGGACGGCCAGGATGGCTGGCTGGCACCGAAGCCAGGAGGGAGGCATGAACAGATCCTCCCTCACAAGCTCTCAGGAGGAGTCTACCCTGCTGACACCTGGATTTGAGATTTTATAGCCTCCAGAGCTGTCATAGAATAAATATTTTCCGTTTAAAACCACTCAGGTTGTGCTGCTTTGTAAACATGGCTAATAACTGAGGAACTGAGATGGAAAACCAGATCCTGGCCACTCTGAACCACTGTACTTTTCTCAGTAGGAAAGAGAACACAATGTAAGTAGCTGAGGGGAAGGTTTTAGTTGTCTGTCTATCTGTTTGTGTATAGGTATGCATGCACGTCGGAGAAGGCAATGGCACCCCACTCCAGTACTCTTGCCTGGAAAATCCCATGGATGGAGGAGCCTGGTAGGCTGCAGTCCATGGGGTCGCTAAGGGTTGGACATAACCGAGTGGCTTCACTTTCACTTTTCACTTTCATGCATTGGAGAAGGAAATGGCAACCCACTCCAGTGTTCTTGCCTGGAGAATCCCAGGGACAGGGGAACCTGGTGGGCTGCCGTGTATGGGGTCGCACAGAGTCGGACACAACTGAAGTGACTTAGCAGTAGCAGCAATGCATGCACGTAAATATACACTGGGTCATAATGTAAGATGCAGTTCACTGAAGTTTGAAAGCCACTGAATTAAGAAGGATTTGAATAGAGTAATAAGATCAATTTTCATTTTAGAAGAAACAAAGACAGGTCAAGATTTTAGAACTGGAAGTCAAGTAGGGTAAACTCATTTGTAGGGATAAATTCAAAGGCCTCCTCCTGTGGCAGGATGAGATGATAAGGTTTCTGCCTGAGGTTGATGGTGGGGCAGGGGTATCACCTAAGCTGGTGCTGGTCAAGGCGGATCTAAGTGTATGGTGCCCTATGACATTGTGCAGAGCGCAACCTGTATGACTGTCCGCGGGGTTCCTAGGATTGGATTAGAGATGTTCACTGGGGACGTGGGGAGCAGCTGTACCAACCCTTCTCGAGCGTGTTTTTCAAAATGGGTACCTTCGCAACAGATCCTTAAAGGTAACACGTTGGCACTCCATGTGTAAGATCTACAGGGGACAGGCAGCAAAGGCAGCAAGACTGTGAGACCCAGGCCTAGGAGTATAAGCTCTTCCAGAAGGTCAGTTCCCCTACCAGAACATAATGCACGAGGACACAGACTTCACCCATGACACTTGGTGCTGATCCCCAAAGCCTAGAATAAACACTCACTGGATGCTTAACAAATATTGTTGAATTAATATTAAAAGCAATATAGTGAGGAATATGCATGAAAGGAAGTCACAGGGTGATCATGTTTAATGTCCTTGCTCCCTCACCAGCCCCGACCACCTATGGCAGTACCACCCCTCCCCCCAGGCCTCAACTACACATCTCCTCCCATGTCCCTTCCACTGCGGTGACTCTACAATTCCATGTCTGCCTCTCCTGTCCATGACATGACCCAAGGAAAAGGATGCTGCTGGCAAGCTGTGTGGCCTCTGCTGAATCACATCCCCTCTGACAACGAGTCCATCACTTAAGAGCTGCGGAGGCGACCGTGACATTTGTGGATGCCCTGAGCCCTGTTCTGCGGCAAGGGATTATAGCAGCATGCACAAATCCTCATCTGAAGACCACAGTGCCCGGCTAGAGTGACTGACAGAATTAAACAAGGTCTAGACTCATGGGAAGTCCAAAAGGGATTTATGGCCCAATACAAAGAAATGCAAATTTTGCTCTCATTCAAACCATTCCTATGCTATCATCGATTTTTTTTTCCTTCTCTAGGTGTCAGGCTTAACTCAGCCTTCCATGTTAGGAAGCTGACTCAGTCTGCAGCGCCACATCTCCCTGCTTGCTGTGTTTGCCAGTGGGGTCTGTGGCTCATGGATGCCTCATAGCATCCCTCTGTCGCCTGAGCTTTGTTCTGGGGAGACTGTCCCTGCGTCCCTCTGAGGCAGGGGCCCATTCAGGGAGGGCAACTCTCCCAGGGTGCCTGGGATTTTCCTTCTTTTAGCACCAAGAGTCCTGTGTGTGAGGACACCTCTCAGACCTGGGTACGTTGGGATGACTTGCAACACTGAGAAGGGAACGGGAGCTTGGGCCTGCTTGTTGGCACAACCGAACTGGCTAATGCTAGCCATGCCAAAATTAGAAGCATCTCTCTCTGGTAAGATCCTGTTTTATTTTCATTTAAATGAGATGGAAGAAATGTAAGACACCCAGAGAGAAAAGGTTCTACCCCACTTCCCATCCCCCAAAGAAGTGGTGAGGAAAACCCAGACTGCCTGCATTTGAGTTCCCACCTGGGCACTTCCTAACTACAAGTTAACTCAACCCCTTGGTGCCCCAGCTTCTTCCTTTGTAAGACAACTGTTAAGAAAAAAAAAGTATGTCTTTTGACTTGTGAAAAAAAACCTACAATGAAGAATCACCTCACACAGCTCAAAATGGCCATCATCAAAAAGTCTACAAACAAAAACTGCTGAAGAGAGTGTGGAGGAAAGGGAACCCTCCTAGACTGTTGGTGGGAATGTAAGTTGGTGCAGCCACTATGGAAAATGGTGTGCATGTGCATGCATGCTAAGTTGCTCAGCTGTGTCCGACTCTTTGCAACCACATTGACTGTAGCCTGCAAGGCTCCTCTGTCCATGGGGTTCTCCAGGCCAGAATACTGGGTTGCCATGCCCTTCTCCAGGGGATCCTCCTGACCCAGGGATTGAACCTATGTCTCTTATGTCTCCTGCATTGGCAGGCGGATTCTTTACCACTAGCAGGAGACTTGTTGAAAAAAAAAAAACAACTAAAAATAGAACTACCGTATGATGCAGCAATCCCACTCCTGTGCCTATATCCAGAGGAAGCCATAATTCAAAAAGATACATGTGCCCCAATATTCAGTACAGCACTATTTACAATAGCCAAGACACGGAAGCAACTCAATGTCCATCAACAGAGGAAGGGATAAAAAAGACATGGAACGTATATACAATGAAATATTACTCAGCCACAAAAGGAATGAAATAATATCATTTGCAGCAACATGGTTGGACCTAGAGATTATCATACTAAGTGCAGTAAGTTAGACAGAGACAAAGCCTTTATACATGGAATCTAGAAAAAATGATACAAATGAACTTATCTACAAAACACTTATCAGAACAGATCAGTCGCTCAGTCGTGTCCGACTCCTTGCGACCCCATGAATCGCAGCACGCCAGGCCTCCCTGTCCATCACCAATTCCCAGAGTTCACTGAGACTCATGTCCATCAAGTCAGTGATGCCATCCAGCCATCTCATCCTCTGTCGTCCCCTTTTCCTCCTGCCCCCAATCCCTCCCAGCATCAGAGTCTCTTCCAATGAGTCAACTCTTTGCATGAGGTGGCCAAAGTACTGGAGTTTCAGCTTTAGCATCATTCCTTCCAAAGAAATCCCTGGGCTGATCTCCTTCAGAATGGACTGGTTGGATCTTCTTGTACTCCAAGGGACTCTCAAGAGTCTTCTCCAACACTACAGTTCAAAA